>NW_027053546.1:0-27517 GCF_011386835.1 Chrysemys picta bellii
ATAAACCGATGTCTTCCAAAAAATGCCATTTGCAGTATGATGCTTTGAAACATTGATCTCTAGCATAAATCAGGAATGAAATTTGTTGGCCTTTCTCACGAACCGAGCTCGCTAAACCATTAAAAATCCATCCTCCTGTCTTCCAGGCGCGGTTTCCTTGAGACATTTGTCCCTAGCACGGATCAATAATCAGCTGAGTTGTTTGTCTTTCTCCCCTACACGTCTCTTTGTAAATACTAGCAGTGCATTCTAATGACATTTAGATGAAGATTCCAAGAGAAATTTGTCATAGCACAAATCTGGACGGAATTTATCTTGTTTTGTATTTCCAATAACAGGTCTCTTCCTAAACACTATCTTTCTAATGGCTTTTAGATGAAGCTGTCTAGAGACCTGTGCCCCAAGCACACCACAGGACTCAATAGTTCTTGTTCCTCTTCACAGGGATGAGAAGCATCACCTGCTCCCCGGTAGCATAGGGGTGGGCACATGCTGAGCGGTCGTACCAGACCTTCTGCTTCCTCTGTGTCCTTGCTAGGTTTCTTCTAGCCAAGCCCATGAGCTCCACGAGCTTTTCCCAGTAAATCAGTACATACTCCACTATTGATGATCCCCCTGGAGAGGTCTACCCCTTCCACTCATCCCTCATGAAGTCTAGGGGTCCCCTCGCTCTCCTCCCATACAGCAACCCGAACGGGGAAAAGCTTGTGTATTCCTGGCGCACTACCCTCTTTGCGAACAGCAGGTGGGGTAAATAACTTGTCCCAGTCCTACGGGTACTGGACCATAATGGTTATCAGCAGCATCTTTAGGGTTCCATTCAACCTCTTCACCTGTTTCGCGTGAATCGAGCGCTCCGCAACCATTAGCAGTGCATCTTAATGGCTTTTACACAAAGATTCCTAGAGTAATTTGTTAATAGCACAACTCAGGAATGAAGACTCTCATTTTAAGTGTTTCTCCTTTAATGATGACTTCCAAACCACTAGCCGTTCATCCTAATGGCTTTTCAAGGATCATTCCTTGAGCATCATCTCCTTAGCACAGTCAGCAAGGAAATTCTCATTTGTCGTCTCTCACGATGCGATCTTATCCGAATCAGGAGCAGTACACACTAGTGACTTTTCAAGCATGACTCCTTGTGAAATTTTTCACTAGCACAGCACAGGAATGAAATTCTCTTTCTTCACCTTTCTCACCTACCGACCTCTTCCAAACCACTAGCTGTGCAGCCTAAAGGTATTTAGATGAAGAATCCTTGAGACACGTGTCCCAAAGCCAGCTCAGGAATGAATTGCCTATTTTTAGTATTTCTCACCAACTGAGCGCTTCAAAATCCTTAACAATCAATCCTAACGACTTTTCAAGCATGCGTCCTTGAGAAATGTATCCACAGCACAGAATAGGAATGAAATTATCATTTTTTTCTTTCTCATAAACCTATGGCTTCCGAACCATTAAGAGTGCATCCAAATGCATTTCGCAGCATGCTTCCTTGAGAAATGGATCTCTAGCACAGATAAGGAATGAAAGTCTCTTTTGTCACCTTTCTCACCAGCCGACCACTTCGAAACCACTAGCTGTGAAGCCTAAAGGCATTTAGATGAAAACTCCTTGAGACATGTGTCCCAAGCACAGCTCAGGAATGAATTTCCTATTTTTAGTATTTCTCACCAACTGAGCGCTTCAAAAACCATTAACAATCAATTCTAGGTGTCAGGCCCCTGTGGCCCCTTAGAGACTAGCAAACCTGGTTTGCTAGAGATGCAGTGCCTGGTGTCAGGCCCCTGTGGCCCCTTAGAGACTAGCAAACCTGGTTTGCTAGAGATGCAGTGCCTGGTGTCAGGCCCCTGTGGCCCCTTAGAGACTAGCAAACCTGGTTTGCTAGAGATGCAGTGCCTGGTGTCACAGGCCCCTGTGGCCCCTTAGAGACTAGCAAACCTGGTTTGCTAGAGATGCAGTGCCTGGTGTCACAGGCCCCTGTGGCCCCTTAGAGACTAGCAAACCTGGTTTGCTAGAGATGCAGTGCCTGGTGTCACAGGCCCCTGTGGCCCCTTAGAGACTAGCAAACCTGGTTTGCTAGAGATGCAGTGCCTGGTGTCACAGGCCCCTGTGGCCCCTTAGAGACTAGCAAACCTGGTTTGCTAGAGATGCAGTGCCTGGTGTCACAGGCCCCTGTGGCCCCTTAGAGACTAGCAAACCTGGTTTGCTAGAGATGCAGTGCCTGGTGTCACAGGCCCCTGTGGCCCCTTAGAGACTAGCAAACCTGGTTTGCTAGAGATGCAGTGCCTGGTGTCACAGGCCCCTGTGGCCCCTTAGAGACTAGCAAACCTGGTTTGCTAGAGATGCAGTGCCTGGTGTCACAGGCCCCTGTGGCCCCTTAGAGACTAGCAAACCTGGTTTGCTAGAGATGCAGTGCCTGGTGTCACATGCCCCTGTGGCCCCTTAGAGACTAGCAAACCTGGTTTGCTAGAGATGCAGTGCCTGGTGTCACAGGCCCCTGTGGCCCCTTAGAGACTAGCAAACCTGGTTTGCTAGAGATGCAGTGCCTGGTGTCACAGGCCCCTGTGGCCCCTTAGAGACTAGCAAACCTGGTTTGCTAGAGATGCAGTGCCTGGTGTCAGGCCCCTGTGGCCCCTTAGAGACTAGCAAACCTGGTTTGCTAGAGATGCAGTGCCTGGTGTCACAGGCCCCTGTGGCCCCTTAGAGACTAGCAAACCTGGTTTGCTAGAGATGCAGTGCCTGGTGTCAGGCCCCTGTGGCCCCTTAGAGACTAGCAAACCTGGTTTGCTAGAGATGCAGTGCCTGGTGTCACAGGCCCCTGTGGCCCCTTAGAGACTAGCAAACCTGGTTTGCTAGAGATGCAGTGCCTGGTGTCAGAGGCCTGTGGCCCCTTAGAGACTAGCAAACCTGGTTTGCTAGAGATGCAGTGCCTGGTGTCACAGGCCTGTGGCCCCTTAGAGACTAGCAAACCTGGTTTGCTAGAGATGCAGTGCCTGGTGTCAGAGGCCTGTGGCCCCTTAGAGACTAGCAAACTTGGTTTGCTAGAGATGCAGTGCCTGGTGTCAGAGGCCTGTGGCCCCTTAGAGACTAGCAAACTTGGTTTGCTAGCGATGCAGTGCCTGGTGTCACAGACCTGTGGCCCCTTAGAGACTAGCAAACTTGGTTTGCTAGCGATGCAGTGCCTGGTGTCACAGACCTGTGGCCCCTTAGAGACTAGCAAACTTGGTTTGCTAGCGATGCAGTGCCTGGTGTCAGAGGCCTGTGGCCCCGTAGAGACTAGCAAACTTGGTTTGCTAGCGATGCAGTGCCTGGTGTCAGAGGCCTGTGGCCCCTTAGAGACTAGCAAACTTGGTTTGCTAGCGATGCAGTGCCTGGTGTCACAGGCCTGTGGCCCCTTAGAGACTAGCAAACTTGGTTTGCTAGCGATGCAGTGCCTTGTGTCACAGGCCTGTGGCCCCTTAGAGACTAGCAAACCTGGTTTGCTAGTGATGCAGTGCCTGGTGTCACAGGCCTGTGGCCCCTTAGAGACTAGCAAACTTGGTTTGCTAGCGATGCAGTGCCTGGTGTCACAGGCCTGTGGCCCCTTAGAGACTAGCAAACTTGGTTTGCTAGCGATGCAGTGCCTGGTGTCACAGGCCTGTGGCCCCTTAGAGACTAGCAAACCTGGTTTGCTAGCGATGCAGTGCCTGGTGTCAGGCCTGTGGCCCCTTAGAGACTAGCAAACCTGGTTTGCTAGAGATGCAGTGCCTGGTGTCAGGCCTGTGGCCCCTTAGAGACTAGCAAACCTGGTTTGCTAGAGATGCAGTGCCTGGTGTCAGGCCCCTGTGGCCCCTTAGAGACTAGCAAACCTGGTTTGCTAGAGATGCAGTGCCTGGTGTCAGGCCCCTGTGGCCCCTTAGAGACTAGCAAACCTGGTTTGCTAGAGATGCAGTGCCTTGTGTCAGAGGCCTGTGGCCCCTTAGAGATTAGCAAACTTAGTTTGCTAGCGATGCAGTGCCTGGTGTCACAGGCCTGTGGCCCCTTAGAGACTAGCAAACCTGGTTTGCTAGCGATGCAGTGCCTTGTGTCAGAGACCTGTGGCCTCTTAGAGACTAGCAAACCTGGTTTGCTAGCGATGCAGTGCCTTGTGTCAGAGACCTGTGGCCCCTTAGAGACTAGCAAACCTGGTTTGCTAGAGATGCAGTGCCTGGTGTCACAGACCTGTGGCCCCTTAGAGACTAGCAAACCTGGTTTGCTAGAGATGCAGTGCCTGGTGTCAGAGACCTGTGGCCCCTTAGAGACTAGCAAACTTGGTTTGCTAGAGATGCAGTGCCTGGTGTCAGAGACCTGTGGCCCCTTAGAGACTAGCAAACCTGGTTTGCTAGAGATGCAGTGCCTGGTGTCAGAGGCCTGTGGCCCCTTAGAGACTAGCAAACCTGGTTTGCTAGAGATGCAGTGCCTGGTGTCAGGCCCCTGTGGCCCCTTAGAGACTAGCAAACCTGGTTTGCTAGAGATGCAGTGCCTGGTGTCAGGCCCCTGTGGCCCCTTAGAGACTAGCAAACCTGGTTTGCTAGAGATGCAGTGCCTGGTGTCAGGCCCCTGTGGCCCCTTAGAGACTAGCAAACCTGGTTTGCTAGGGATGCAGTGCCTGGTGTCAGGCCCCTGTGGCCTCTTAGAGACTAGCAAACCTGGTTTGCTAGAGATGCAGTGCCTGGTGTCAGGCCCCTGTGGCCCCTTAGAGACTAGCAAACTTGGTTTGCTAGAGATGCAGTGCCTGGTGTCAGGCCCCTGTGGCCCCTTAGAGACTAGCAAACCTGGTTTGCTAGAGATGCAGTGCCTGGTGTCAGGCCCCTGTGGCCCCTTAGAGACTAGCAAACCTGGTTTGCTAGAGATGCAGTGCCTGGTGTCAGGCCCCTGTGGCCCCTTAGAGACTAGCAAACCTGGTTTGCTAGAGATGCAGTGCCTGGTGTCAGGCCCCTGTGGCCCCTTAGAGACTAGCAAACCTGGTTTGCTAGAGATGCAGTGCCTGGTGTCACAGACCTGTGGCCCCTTAGAGACTAGCAAACTTGGTTTGCTAGAGATGCAGTGCCTGGTGTCACAGACCTGTGGCCCCTTAGAGACTAGCAAACTTGGTTTGCTAGAGATGCAGTGCCTGGTGTCACAGGCCTGTGGCCCCTTAGAGACTAGCAAACTTGGTTTGTTGGAGATGCAGTGCCTGGTGTCAGAGGCCTGTGGCCCCTTAGAGACTAGCAAACCTGGTTTGCTAGAGATGCAGTGCCTGGTGTCAGAGGCCTGTGGCCCCTTAGAGACTAGCAAACCTGGTTTGCTAGAGATGCAGTGCCTGGTGTCAGAGGCCTGTGGCCCCTTAGAGACTAGCAAACCTGGTTTGCTAGAGATGCAGTGCCTGGTGTCAGGCCCCTGTGGCCCCTTAGAGACTAGCAAACTTGGTTTGCTAGAGATGCAGTGCCTGGTGTCAGGCCCCTGTGGCCCCTTAGAGACTAGCAAACCTGGTTTGCTAGAGATGCAGTGCCTGGTGTCAGGCCCCTGTGGCCCCTTAGAGACTAGCAAACCTGGTTTGCTAGAGATGCAGTGCCTGGTGTCAGGCCCCTGTGGCCCCTTAGAGACTAGCAAACCTGGTTTGCTAGAGATGCAGTGCCTGGTGTCAGGCCCCTGTGGCCCCTTAGAGACTAGCAAACCTGGTTTGCTAGAGATGCAGTGCCTGGTGTCAGAGGCCTGTGGCCCCTTAGAGACTAGCAAACCTGGTTTGCTAGAGATGCAGTGCCTGGTGTCAGAGGCCTGTGGCCCCTTAGAGACTAGCAAACCTGGTTTGCTAGAGATGCAGTGCCTGGTGTCAGGCCCCTGTGGCCCCTTAGAGACTAGCAAACCTGGTTTGCTAGAGATGCAGTGCCTGGTGTCAGGCCCCTGTGGCCCCTTAGAGACTAGCAAACCTGGTTTGCTAGAGATGCAGTGTCTGGTGTCAGAGGCCTGTGGCCCCTTAGAGACTAGCAAACCTGGTTTGCTAGAGATGCAGTGCCTGGTGTCAGAGGCCTGTGGCCCCTTAGAGACTAGCAAACCTGGTTTGCTAGAGATGCAGTGCCTGGTGTCAGGCCCCTGTGGCCCCTTAGAGACTAGCAAACTTGGTTTGCTAGAGATGCAGTGCCTGGTGTCAGGCCCCTGTGGCCCCTTAGAGACTAGCAAACCTGGTTTGCTAGAGATGCAGTGCCTAGTGTCAGGCCCCTGTGGCCCCTTAGAGACTAGCAAACCTGGTTTGCTAGAGATGCAGTGCCTGGTGTCAGGCCCCTGTGGCCCCTTAGAGACTAGCAAACCTGGTTTGCTAGAGATGCAGTGCCTGGTGTCACAGGCCTGTGGCCCCTTAGAGACTAGCAAACTTGGTTTGCTAGCGATGCAGTGCCTGGTGTCACAGGCCTGTGGCCCCTTAGAGACTAGCAAACCTGGTTTGCTAGCGATGCAGTGCCTTGTGTCACAGGCCTGTGGCCCCTTAGAGACTAGCAAACCTGGTTTGCTAGCGATGCAGTGCCTGGTGTCACAGGCCTGTGGCCCCTTAGAGACTAGCAAACTTGGTTTTCTAGCGATGCAGTGCCTGGTGTCACAGGCCTGTGGCCCCTTAGAGACTAGCAAACCTGGTTTGCTAGCGATGCAGTGCCTGGTGTCAGGCCTGTGGCCCCTTAGAGACTAGCAAACCTGGTTTGCTAGAGATGCAGTGCCTGGTGTCAGGCCTGTGGCCCCTTAGAGACTAGCAAACCTGGTTTGCTAGAGATGCAGTGCCTGGTGTCAGGCCCCTGTGGCCCCTTAGAGACTAGCAAACCTGGTTTGCTAGAGATGCAGTGCCTGGTGTCAGGCCCCTGTGGCCCCTTAGAGACTAGCAAACCTGGTTTGCTAGAGATGCAGTGCCTTGTGTCAGAGGCCTGTGGCCCCTTAGAGATTAGCAAACTTGGTTTGCTAGCGATGCAGTGCCTGGTGTCACAGGCCTGTGGCCCCTTAGAGACTAGCAAACCTGGTTTGCTAGCGATGCAGTGCCTTGTGTCAGAGACCTGTGGCCTCTTAGAGACTAGCAAACCTGGTTTGCTAGCGATGCAGTGCCTTGTGTCAGAGACCTGTGGCCCCTTAGAGACTTGCAAACCTGGTTTGCTAGAGATGCAGTGCCTGGTGTCACAGACCTGTGGCCCCTTAGAGACTAGCAAACCTGGTTTGCTAGAGATGCAGTGCCTGGTGTCAGGCCCCTGTGGCCCCTTAGAGACTAGCAAACTTGGTTTGCTAGAGATGCAGTGCCTGGTGTCAGGCCCCTGTGGCCCCTTAGAGACTAGCAAACCTGGTTTGCTAGAGATGCAGTGCCTGGTGTCAGGCCCCTGTGGCCCCTTAGAGACTAGCAAACCTGGTTTGCTAGAGATGCAGTGCCTGGTGTCAGGCCCCTGTGGCCCCTTAGAGACTAGCAAACCTGGTTTGCTAGAGATGCAGTGCCTGGTGTCAGGCCCCTGTGGCCCCTTAGAGACTAGCAAACCTGGTTTGCTAGAGATGCAGTGCCTGGTGTCAGAGGCCTGTGGCCCCTTAGAGACTAGCAAACCTGGTTTGCTAGAGATGCAGTGCCTGGTGTAAGAGGCCTGTGGCCCCTTAGAGACTAGCAAACCTGGTTTGCTAGAGATGCAGTGCCTGGTGTCAGGCCCCTGTGGCCCCTTAGAGACTAGCAAACCTGGTTTGCTAGAGATGCAGTGCCTGGTTTCAGGCCCCTGTGGCCCCTTAGAGACTAGCAAACCTGGTTTGCTAGAGATGCAGTGCCTGGTGTCAGAGGCCTGTGGCCCCTTAGAGACTAGCAAACCTGGTTTGCTAGAGATGCAGTGCCTGGTGTCAGAGGCCTGTGGCCCCTTAGAGACTAGCAAACCTGGTTTGCTAGAGATGCAGTGCCTGGTGTCAGGCCCCTGTGGCCCCTTAGAGACTAGCAAACTTGGTTTGTTAGAGATGCAGTGCCTGGTGTCAGGCCCCTGTGGCCCCTTAGAGACTAGCAAACCTGGTTTGCTAGAGATGCAGTGCCTGGTGTCAGGCCCCTGTGGCCCCTTAGAGACTAGCAAACTTGGTTTGCTAGAGATGCAGTGCCTGGTGTCAGGCCCCTGTGGCCCCTTAGAGACTAGCAAACCTGGTTTGCTAGAGATGCAGTGCCTGGTGTCAGGCCCCTGTGGCCCCTTAGAGACTAGCAAACCTGGTTTGCTAGAGATGCAGTGCCTGGTGTCAGGCCCCTGTGGCCCCTTAGAGACTAGCAAACCTGGTTTGCTAGAGATGCAGTGCCTGGTGTCAGGCCCCTGTGGCCCCTTAGAGACTAGCAAACCTGGTTTGCTAGCGATGCAGTGCCTTGTGTCAGAGACCTGTGGCCTCTTAGAGACTAGCAAACCTGGTTTGCTAGCGATGCAGTGCCTTGTGTCAGAGACCTGTGGCCCCTTAGAGACTAGCAAACCTGGTTTGCTAGAGATGCAGTGCCTGGTGTCACAGACCTGTGGCCCCTTAGAGACTAGCAAACCTGGTTTGCTAGAGATGCAGTGCCTGGTGTCAGAGACCTGTGGCCCCTTAGAGACTAGCAAACTTGGTTTGCTACAGATGCAGTGCCTGGTGTCAGAGACCTGTGGCCCCTTAGAGACTAGCAAACCTGGTTTGCTAGAGATGCAGTGCCTGGTGTCAGAGGCCTGTGGCCCCTTAGAGACTAGCAAACCTGGTTTGCTAGAGATGCAGTGCCTGGTGTCAGGCCCCTGTGGCCCCTTAGAGACTAGCAAACCTGGTTTGCTAGAGATGCAGTGCCTGGTGTCAGAGGCCTGTGGCCCCTTAGAGACTAGCAAACCTGGTTTGCTAGAGATGCAGTGCCTGGTGTCAGAGGCCTGTGGCCCCTTAGAGACTAGCAAACCTGGTTTGCTAGAGATGCAGTGCCTGGTGTCAGGCCCCTGTGGCCCCTTAGAGACTAGCAAACTTGGTTTGCTAGAGATGCAGTGCCTGGTGTCAGGCCCCTGTGGCCCCTTAGAGACTAGCAAACTTGGTTTGCTAGAGATGCAGTGCCTGGTGTCAGGCCCCTGTGGCCCCTTAGAGACTAGCAAACCTGGTTTGCTAGAGATGCAGTGCCTGGTGTCAGGCCCCTGTGGCCCCTTAGAGACTAGCAAACCTGGTTTGCTAGAGATGCAGTGCCTGGTGTCAGGCCCCTGTGGCCCCTTAGAGACTAGCAAACCTGGTTTGCTAGAGATGCAGTGCCTGGTGTCAGGCCCCTGTGGCCCCTTAGAGACTAGCAAACCTGGTTTGCTAGAGATGCAGTGCCTGGTGTCAGGCCCCTGTGGCCCCTTAGAGACTAGCAAACCTGGTTTGCTAGAGATGCAGTGCCTTGTGTCAGAGGCCTGTCGCCCCTTAGAGATTAGCAAACTTGGTTTGCTAGCGATGCAGTGCCTGGTGTCACAGGCCTGTGGCCCCTTAGAGACTAGCAAACCTGGTTTGCTAGCGATGCAGTGCCTTGTGTCAGAGACCTGTGGCCTCTTAGAGACTAGCAAACCTGGTTTGCTAGCGATGCAGTGCCTTGTGTCAGAGACCTGTGGCCCCTTAGAGACTAGCAAACCTGGTTTGCTAGAGATGCAGTGCCTGGTGTCACAGACCTGTGGCCCCTTAGAGACTAGCAAACCTGGTTTGCTAGAGATGCAGTGCCTGGTGTCAGAGACCTGTGGCCCCTTAGAGACTAGCAAACCTGGTTTGCTAGAGATGCAGTGCCTGGTGTCAGAGACCTGTGGCCCCTTAGAGACTAGCAAACCTGGTTTGCTAGAGATGCAGTGCCTGGTGTCAGAGGCCTGTGGCCCCTTAGAGATTAGCAAACCTGGTTTGCTAGAGATGCAGTGCCTGGTGTCAGGCCCCTGTGGCCCCTTAGAGACTAGCAAACCTGGTTTGCTAGAGATGCAGTGCCTGGTGTCAGGCCCCTGTGGCCCCTTAGAGACTAGCAAACCTGGTTTGCTAGAGATGCAGTGCCTGGTGTCAGGCCCCTGTGGCCCCTTAGAGACTAGCAAACCTGGTTTGCTAGAGATGCAGTGCCTGGTGTCAGGCCCCTGTGGCCCCTTAGAGACTAGCAAACCTGGTTTGCTAGAGATGCAGTGCCTGGTGTCAGGCCCCTGTGGCCCCTTAGAGACTAGCAAACTTGGTTTGCTAGAGATGCAGTGCCTGGTGTCAGGCCCCTGTGGCCCCTTAGAGACTAGCAAACCTGGTTTGCTAGAGATGCAGTGCCTGGTGTCAGGCCCCTGTGGCCCCTTAGAGACTAGCAAACTTGGTTTGCTAGAGATGCAGTGCCTGGTGTCAGGCCCCTGTGGCCCCTTAGAGACTAGCAAACTTGGTTTGCTAGAGATGCAGTGCCTGGTGTCAGGCCCCTGTGGCCCCTTAGAGACTAGCAAACTTGGTTTGCTAGAGATGCAGTGCCTGGTGTCACAGACCTGTGGCCCCTTAGAGACTAGCAAACCTGGTTTGCTAGAGATGCAGTGCCTGGTGTCAGAGACCTGTGGCCCCTTAGAGACTAGCAAACTTGGTTTGCTAGAGATGCAGTGCCTGGTGTCAGAGACCTGTGGCCCCTTAGAGACTAGCAAACCTGGTTTGCTAGAGATGCAGTGCCTGGTGTCAGAGGCCTGTGGCCCCTTAGAGACTAGCAAACCTGGTTTGCTAGAGATGCAGTGCCTGGTGTCAGGCCCCTGTGGCCCCTTAGAGACTAGCAAACCTGGTTTGCTAGAGATGCAGTGCCTGGTGTCAGAGGCCTGTGGCCCCTTAGAGACTAGCAAACCTGGTTTGCTAGAGATGCAGTGCCTGGTGTCAGAGGCCTGTGGCCCCTTAGAGACTAGCAAACCTGGTTTGCTAGAGATGCAGTGCCTGGTGTCAGGCCCCTGTGGCCCCTTAGAGACTAGCAAACCTGGTTTGCTAGAGATGCAGTGCCTGGTGTCAGAGGCCTGTGGCCCCTTAGAGACTAGCAAACCTGGTTTGCTAGAGATGCAGTGCCTGGTGTCAGAGGCCTGTGGCCCCTTAGAGACTAGCAAACCTGGTTTGCTAGAGATGCAGTGCCTGGTGTCAGGCCCCTGTGGCCCCTTAGAGACTAGCAAACTTGGTTTGCTAGAGATGCAGTGCCTGGTGTCAGGCCCCTGTGGCCCCTTAGAGACTAGCAAACTTGGTTTGCTAGAGATGCAGTTCCTGGTGTCAGGCCCCTGTGGCCCCTTAGAGACTAGCAAACTTGGTTTGCTAGAGATGCAGTGCCTGGTGTCAGGCCCCTGTGGCCCCTTAGAGACTAGCAAACCTGGTTTGCTAGAGATGCAGTGCCTGGTGTCAGGCCCCTGTGGCCCCTTAGAGACTAGCAAACCTGGTTTGCTAGAGATGCAGTGCCTGGTGTCAGAGGCCTGTGGCCCCTTAGAGACTAGCAAACCTGGTTTGCTAGAGATGCAGTGCCTGGTGTCAGAGGCCTGTGGCCCCTTAGAGACTAGCAAACCTGGTTTGCTAGAGATGCAGTGCCTGGTGTCAGGCCCCTGTGGCCCCTTAGAGACTAGCAAACCTGGTTTGCTAGAGATGCAGTGCCTGGTGTCAGGCCCCTGTGGCCCCTTAGAGACTAGCAAACCTGGTTTGCTAGAGATGCAGTGCCTGGTGTCAGAGGCCTGTGGCCCCTTAGAGACTAGCAAACCTGGTTTGCTAGCGATGCAGTGCCTTGTGTCACAGGCCTGTGGCCCCTTAGAGACTAGCAAACCTGGTTTGCTAGCGATGCAGTGCCTGGTGTCACAGGCCTGTGGCCCCTTAGAGACTAGCAAACTTGGTTTGCTAGCGATGCAGTGCCTGGTGTCACAGGCCTGTGGCCCCTTAGAGACTAGCAAACCTGGTTTGCTAGCGATGCAGTGCCTGGTGTCAGAGGCCTGTGGCCCCTTAGAGACTAGCAAACCTGGTTTGCTAGCGATGCAGTGCCTGGTGTCACAGGCCTGTGGCCCCTTAGAGACTAGCAAACTTGGTTTGCTAGCGATGCAGTGCCTGGTGTCACAGGCCTGTGGCCCCTTAGAGACTAGCAAACCTGGTTTGCTAGCGATGCAGTGCCTGGTGTCAGGCCTGTGGCCCCTTAGAGACTAGCAAACCTGGTTTGCTAGAGATGCAGTGCCTGGTGTCAGGCCCCTGTGGCCCCTTAGAGACTAGCAAACCTGGTTTGCTAGAGATGCAGTGCCTGGTGTCAGGCCCCTGTGGCCCCTTAGAGACTAGCAAACCTGGTTTGCTAGAGATGCAGTGCCTTGTGTCAGAGGCCTGTGGCCCCTTAGAGATTAGCAAACTTGGTTTGCTAGCGATGCAGTGCCTGGTGTCACAGGCCTGTGGCCCCTTAGAGACTAGCAAACCTGGTTTGCTAGCGATGCAGTGCCTTGTGTCAGAGACCTGTGGCCTCTTAGAGACTAGCAAACCTGGTTTGCTAGCGATGCAGTGCCTTGTGTCAGAGACCTGTGGCCCCTTAGAGACTAGCAAACCTGGTTTGCTAGAGATGCAGTGCCTGGTGTCACAGACCTGTGGCCCCTTAGAGACTAGCAAACCTGGTTTGCTAGAGATGCAGTGCCTGGTGTCAGGCCCCTGTGGCCCCTTAGAGACTAGCAAACTTGGTTTGCTAGAGATGCAGTGCCTGGTGTCAGGCCCCTGTGGCCCCTTAGAGACTAGCAAACCTGGTTTGCTAGAGATGCAGTGCCTGGTGTCAGGCCCCTGTGGCCCCTTAGAGACTAGCAAACCTGGTTTGCTAGAGATGCAGTGCCTGGTGTCAGGCCCCTGTGGCCCCTTAGAGACTAGCAAACCTGGTTTGCTAGAGATGCAGTGCCTGGTGTCAGGCCCCTGTGGCCCCTTAGAGACTAGCAAACCTGGTTTGCTAGAGATGCAGTGCCTGGTGTCAGAGGCCTGTGGCCCCTTAGAGACTAGCAAACCTGGTTTGCTAGAGATGCAGTGCCTGGTGTAAGAGGCCTGTGGCCCCTTAGAGACTAGCAAACCTGGTTTGCTAGAGATGCAGTGCCTGGTGTCAGGCCCCTGTGGCCCCTTAGAGACTAGCAAACCTGGTTTGCTAGAGATGCAGTGCCTGGTTTCAGGCCCCTGTGGCCCCTTAGAGACTAGCAAACCTGGTTTGCTAGAGATGCAGTGCCTGGTGTCAGAGGCCTGTGGCCCCTTATAGACTAGCAAACCTGGTTTGCTAGAGATGCAGTGCCTGGTGTCAGAGGCCTGTGGCCCCTTAGAGACTAGCAAACCTGGTTTGCTAGAGATGCAGTGCCTGGTGTCAGGCCCCTGTGGCCCCTTAGAGACTAGCAAACTTGGTTTGTTAGAGATGCAGTGCCTGGTGTCAGGCCCCTCTGGCCCCTTAGAGACTAGCAAACCTGGTTTGCTAGAGATGCAGTGCCTGGTGTCAGGCCCCTGTGGCCCCTTAGAGACTAGCAAACTTGGTTTGCTAGAGATGCAGTGCCTGGTGTCAGGCCCCTGTGGCCCCTTAGAGACTAGCAAACCTGGTTTGCTAGAGATGCAGTGCCTGGTGTCAGGCCCCTGTGGCCCCTTAGAGACTAGCAAACCTGGTTTGCTAGAGATGCAGTGCCTGGTGTCAGGCCCCTGTGGCCCCTTAGAGACTAGCAAACCTGCTTTGCTAGCGATGCAGTGCCTTGTGTCAGAGACCTGTGGCCTCTTAGAGACTAGCAAACCTGGTTTGCTAGCGATGCAGTGCCTTGTGTCAGAGACCTGTGGCCCCTTAGAGACTAGCAAACCTGGTTTGCTAGAGATGCAGTGCCTGGTGTCACAGACCTGTGGCCCCTTAGAGACTAGCAAACCTGGTTTGCTAGAGATGCAGTGCCTGGTGTCAGAGACCTGTGGCCCCTTAGAGACTAGCAAACTTGGTTTGCTAGAGATGCAGTGCCTGGTGTCAGAGACCTGTGGCCCCTTAGAGACTAGCAAACCTGGTTTGCTAGAGATGCAGTGCCTGGTGTCAGAGGCCTGTGGCCCCTTAGAGACTAGCAAACCTGGTTTGCTAGAGATGCAGTGCCTGGTGTCAGGCCCCTGTGGCCCCTTAGAGACTAGCAAACCTGGTTTGCTAGAGATGCAGTGCCTGGTGTCAGAGGCCTGTGGCCCCTTAGAGACTAGCAAACCTGGTTTGCTAGAGATGCAGTGCCTGGTGTCAGAGGCCTGTGGCCCCTTAGAGACTAGCAAACCTGGTTTGCTAGAGATGCAGTGCCTGGTGTCAGGCCCCTGTGGCCCCTTAGAGACTAGCAAACTTGGTTTGCTAGAGATGCAGTGCCTGGTGTCAGGCCCCTGTGGCCCCTTAGAGACTAGCAAACCTGGTTTGCTAGAGATGCAGTGCCTGGTGTCAGGCCCCTGTGGCCCCTTAGAGACTAGCAAACCTGGTTTGCTAGAGATGCAGTGCCTGGTGTCAGGCCCCTGTGGCCCCTTAGAGACTAGCAAACCTGGTTTGCTAGAGATGCAGTGCCTGGTGTCAGGCCCCTGTGGCCCCTTAGAGACTAGCAAACCTGGTTTGCTAGAGATGCAGTGCCTGGTGTCAGGCCCCTGTGGCCCCTTAGAGACTAGCAAACCTGGTTTGCTAGAGATGCAGTGCCTGGTGTCAGGCCCCTGTGGCCCCTTAGAGACTAGCAAACCTGGTTTGCTAGAGATGCAGTGCCTTGTGTCAGAGGCCTGTGGCCCCTTAGAGATTAGCAAACTTGGTTTGCTAGCGATGCAGTGCCTGGTGTCACAGGCCTGTGGCCCCTTAGAGACTAGCAAACCTGGTTTGCTAGCGATGCAGTGCCTTGTGTCAGAGACCTGTGGCCTCTTAGAGACTAGCAAACCTGGTTTGCTAGCGATGCAGTGCCTTGTGTCAGAGACCTGTGGCCCCTTAGAGACTAGCAAACCTGGTTTGCTAGAGATGCAGTGCCTGGTGTCACAGACCTGTGGCCCCTTAGAGACTAGCAAACCTGGTTTGCTAGAGATGCAGTGCCTGGTGTCAGAGACCTGTGGCCCCTTAGAGACTAGCAAACCTGGTTTGCTAGAGATGCAGTGCCTGGTGTCAGAGACCTGTGGCCCCTTAGAGACTAGCAAACCTGGTTTGCTAGAGATGCAGTGCCTGGTGTCAGAGGCCTGTGGCCCCTTAGAGACTAGCAAACCTGGTTTGCTAGAGATGCAGTGCCTGGTGTCAGGCCCCTGTGGCCCCTTAGAGACTAGCAAACCTGGTTTGCTAGAGATGCAGTGCCTGGTGTCAGGCCCCTGTGGCCCCTTAGAGACTAGCAAACCTGGTTTGCTAGAGATGCAGTGCCTGGTGTCAGGCCCCTGTGGCCCCTTAGAGACTAGCAAACCTGGTTTGCTAGAGATGCAGTGCCTGGTGTCAGGCCCCTGTGGCCCCTTAGAGACTAGCAAACCTGGTTTGCTAGAGATGCAGTGCCTGGTGTCAGGCCCCTGTGGCCCCTTAGAGACTAGCAAACTTGGTTTGCTAGAGATGCAGTGCCTGGTGTCAGGCCCCTGTGGCCCCTTAGAGACTAGCAAACCTGGTTTGCTAGAGATGCAGTGCCTGGTGTCAGGCCCCTGTGGCCCCTTAGAGACTAGCAAACCTGGTTTGCTAGAGATGCAGTGCCTGGTGTCAGGCCCCTGTGGCCCCTTAGAGACTAGCAAACCTGGTTTGCTAGAGATGCAGTGCCTGGTGTCAGGCCCCTGTGGCCCCTTAGAGACTAGCAAACCTGGTTTGCTAGAGATGCAGTGCCTGGTGTCACAGACCTGTGGCCCCTTAGAGACTAGCAAACTTGGTTTGCTAGAGATGCAGTGCCTGGTGTCACAGACCTGTGGCCCCTTAGAGACTAGCAAACTTGGTTTGCTAGAGATGCAGTGCCTGGTGTCACAGGCCTCTGGCCCCTTAGAGACTAGCAAACTTGGTTTGTTGGAGATGCAGTGCCTGGTGTCAGAGGCCTGTGGCCCCTTAGAGACTAGCAAACCTGGTTTGCTAGAGATGCAGTGCCTGGTGTCAGAGGCCTGTGGCCCCTTAGAGACTAGCAAACCTGGTTTGCTAGAGATGCAGTGCCTGGTGTCAGAGGCCTGTGGCCCCTTAGAGACTAGCAAACCTGGTTTGCTAGAGATGCAGTGCCTGGTGTCAGGCCCCTGTGGCCCCTTAGAGACTAGCAAACTTGGTTTGCTAGAGATGCAGTGCCTGGTGTCAGGCCCCTGTGGCCCCTTAGAGACTAGCAAACCTGGTTTGCTAGAGATGCAGTGCCTGGTGTCACAGACCTGTGGCCCCTTAGAGACTAGCAAACCTGGTTTGCTAGAGATGCAGTGCCTGGTGTCAGAGACCTGTGGCCCCTTAGAGACTAGCAAACTTGGTTTGCTAGAGATGCAGTGCCTGGTGTCAGAGACCTGTGGCCCCTTAGAGACTAGCAAACCTGGTTTGCTAGAGATGCAGTGCCTGGTGTCAGAGGCCTGTGGCCCCTTAGAGACTAGCAAACCTGGTTTGCTAGAGATGCAGTGCCTGGTGTCAGAGGACTGTGGCCCCTTAGAGACTAGCAAACCTGGTTTGCTAGAGATGCAGTGCCTGGTGTCAGGCCCCTGTGGCCCCTTAGAGACTAGCAAACTTGGTTTGCTAGAGATGCAGTGCCTGGTGTCAGGCCCCTGTGGCCCCTTAGAGACTAGCAAACTTGGTTTGCTAGAGATGCAGTGCCTGGTGTCAGGCCCCTGTGGCCCCTTAGAGACTAGCAAACTTGGTTTGCTAGAGATGCAGTGCCTGGTGTCAGGCCCCTGTGGCCCCTTAGAGACTAGCAAACCTGGTTTGCTAGAGATGCAGTGCCTGGTGTCAGGCCCCTGTGGCCCCTTAGAGACTAGCAAACCTGGTTTGCTAGAGATGCAGTGCCTGGTGTCAGGCCCCTGTGGCCCCTTAGAGACTAGCAAACCTGGTTTGCTAGAGATGCAGTGCCTGGTGTCAGGCCCCTGTGGCCCCTTAGAGACTAGCAAACCTGGTTTGCTAGAGATGCAGTGCCTTGTGTCAGAGGCCTGTGGCCCCTTAGAGATTAGCAAACTTGGTTTGCTAGCGATGCAGTGCCTGGTGTCACAGGCCTGTGGCCCCTTAGAGACTAGCAAACCTGGTTTGCTAGCGATGCAGTGCCTTGTGTCAGAGACCTGTGGCCTCTTAGAGACTAGCAAACCTGGTTTGCTAGCGATGCAGTGCCTTGTGTCAGAGACCTGTGGCCCCTTAGAGACTAGCAAACCTGGTTTGCTAGAGATGCAGTGCCTGGTGTCACAGACCTGTGGCCCCTTAGAGACTAGCAAACCTGGTTTGCTAGAGATGCAGTGCCTGGTGTCAGAGACCTGTGGCCCCTTAGAGACTAGCAAACTTGGTTTGCTAGAGATGCAGTGCCTGGTGTCAGAGACCTGTGGCCCCTTAGAGACTAGCAAACCTGGTTTGCTAGAGATGCAGTGCCTGGTGTCAGAGGCCTGTGGCCCCTTAGAGACTAGCAAACCTGGTTTGCTAGAGATGCAGTGCCTGGTGTCAGGCCCCTGTGGCCCCTTAGAGACTAGCAAACCTGGTTTGCTAGAGATGCAGTGCCTGGTGTCAGGCCCCTGTGGCCCCTTAGAGACTAGCAAACCTGGTTTGCTAGAGATGCAGTGCCTGGTGTCAGGCCCCTGTGGCCCCTTAGAGACTAGCAAACCTGGTTTGCTAGAGATGCAGTGCCTGGTGTCAGGCCCCTGTGGCCCCTTAGAGACTAGCAAACCTGGTTTGCTAGAGATGCAGTGCCTGGTGTCAGGCCCCTGTGGCCCCTTAGAGACTAGCAAACTTGGTTTGCTAGAGATGCAGTGCCTGGTGTCAGGCCCCTGTGGCCCCTTAGAGACTAGCAAACCTGGTTTGCTAGAGATGCAGTGCCTGGTGTCAGGCCCCTGTGGCCCCTTAGAGACTAGCAAACCTGGTTTGCTAGAGATGCAGTGCCTGGTGTCAGGCCCCTGTGGCCCCTTAGAGACTAGCAAACCTGGTTTGCTAGAGATGCAGTGCCTGGTGTCAGGCCCCTGTGGCCCCTTAGAGACTAGCAAACCTGGTTTGCTAGAGATGCAGTGCCTGGTGTCACAGACCTGTGGCCCCTTAGAGACTAGCAAACTTGGTTTGCTAGAGATGCAGTGCCTGGTGTCACAGACCTGTGGCCCCTTAGAGACTAGCAAACTTGGTTTGCTAGAGATGCAGTGCCTGGTGTCACAGGCCTGTGGCCCCTTAGAGACTAGCAAACGTGGTTTGTTGGAGATGCAGTGCCTGGTGTCAGAGGCCTGTGGCCCCTTAGAGACTAGCAAACCTGGTTTGCTGGAGATGCAGTGCCTGGTGTCAGAGGCCTGTGGCCCCTTAGAGACTAGCAAACCTGGTTTGCTAGAGATGCAGTGCCTGGTGTCAGAGGCCTGTGGCCCCTTAGAGACTAGCAAACCTGGTTTGCTAGAGATGCAGTGCCTGGTGTCAGGCCCCTGTGGCCCCTTAGAGACTAGCAAACTTGGTTTGCTAGAGATGCAGTGCCTGGTGTCAGGCCCCTGTGGCCCCTTAGAGACTAGCAAACCTGGTTTGCTAGAGATGCAGTGCCTGGTGTCAGGCCCCTGTGGCCCCTTAGAGACTAGCAAACCTGGTTTGCTAGAGATGCAGTGCCTGGTGTCAGGCCCCTGTGGCCCCTTAGAGACTAGCAAACCTGGTTTGCTAGAGATGCAGTGCCTGGTGTCAGGCCCCTGTGGCCCCTTAGAGACTAGCAAACCTGGTTTGCTAGAGATGCAGTGCCTGGTGTCAGAGGCCTGTGGCCCCTTAGAGACTAGCAAACCTGGTTTGCTAGAGATGCAGTGCCTGGTGTCAGGCCCCTGTGGCCCCTTAGAGACTAGCAAACTTGGTTTGCTAGAGATGCAGTGCCTGGTGTCAGGCCCCTGTGGCCCCTTAGAGACTAGCAAACCTGGTTTGCTAGAGATGCAGTGCCTGGTGTCAGGCCCCTGTGGCCCCTTAGAGACTAGCAAACCTGGTTTGCTAGAGATGCAGTGCCTGGTGTCACAGACCTGTGGCCCCTTAGAGACTAGCAAACCTGGTTTGCTAGAGATGCAGTGCCTGGTGTCAGAGACCTGTGGCCCCTTAGAGACTAGCAAACTTGGTTTGCTAGAGATGCAGTGCCTGGTGTCAGAGACCTGTGGCCCCTTAGAGACTAGCAAACCTGGTTTGCTAGAGATGCAGTGCCTGGTGTCAGAGGCCTGTGGCCCCTTAGAGACTAGCAAACCTGGTTTGCTAGAGATGCAGTGCCTGGTGTCAGGCCCCTGTGGCCCCTTAGAGACTAGCAAACCTGGTTTGCTAGAGATGCAGTGCCTGGTGTCAGGCCCCTGTGGCCCCTTAGAGACTAGCAAACCTGGTTTGCTAGAGATGCAGTGCCTGGTGTCAGGCCCCTGTGGCCCCTTAGAGACTAGCAAACCTGGTTTGCTAGAGATGCAGTGCCTGGTGTCAGGCCCCTGTGGCCCCTTAGAGACTAGCAAACCTGGTTTGCTAGAGATGCAGTGCCTGGTGTCAGGCCCCTGTGGCCCCTTAGAGACTAGCAAACTTGGTTTGCTAGAGATGCAGTGCCTGGTGTCAGGCCCCTGTGGCCCCTTAGAGACTAGCAAACCTGGTTTGCTAGAGATGCAGTGCCTGGTGTCAGGCCCCTGTGGCCCCTTAGAGACTAGCAAACCTGGTTTGCTAGAGATGCAGTGCCTGGTGTCAGGCCCCTGTGGCCCCTTAGAGACTAGCAAACCTGGTTTGCTAGAGATGCAGTGCCTGGTGTCAGGCCCCTGTGGCCCCTTAGAGACTAGCAAACCTGGTTTGCTAGAGATGCAGTGCCTGGTGTCACAGACCTGTGGCCCCTTAGAGACTAGCAAACTTGGTTTGCTAGAGATGCAGTGCCTGGTGTCACAGACCTGTGGCCCCTTAGAGACTAGCAAACTTGGTTTGCTAGAGATGCAGTGCCTGGTGTCACAGGCCTGTGGCCCCTTAGAGACTAGCAAACTTGGTTTGTTGGAGATGCAGTGCCTGGTGTCAGAGGCCTGTGGCCCCTTAGAGACTAGCAAACCTGGTTTGCTAGAGATGCAGTGCCTGGTGTCAGAGGCCTGTGGCCCCTTAGAGACTAGCAAACCTGGTTTGCTAGAGATGCAGTGCCTGGTGTCAGAGGCCTGTGGCCCCTTAGAGACTAGCAAACCTGGTTTGCTAGAGATGCAGTGCCTGGTGTCAGGCCCCTGTGGCCCCTTAGAGACTAGCAAACTTGGTTTGCTAGAGATGCAGTGCTTGGTGTCAGGCCCCTGTGGCCCCTTAGAGACTAGCAAACCTGGTTTGCTAGAGATGCAGTGCCTGGTGTCAGGCCCCTGTGGCCCCTTAGAGACTAGCAAACCTGGTTTGCTAGAGATGCAGTGCCTGGTGTCAGGCCCCTGTGGCCCCTTAGAGACTAGCAAACCTGGTTTGCTAGAGATGCAGTGCCTGGTGTCAGAGGCCTGTGGCCCCTTAGAGACTAGCAAACCTGGTTTGCTAGAGATGCAGTGCCTGGTGTCAGAGGCCTGTGGCCCCTTAGAGACTAGCAAACCTGGTTTGCTAGAGATGCAGTGCCTGGTGTCAGGCCCCTGTGGCCCCTTAGAGACTAGCAAACCTGGTTTGCTAGAGATGCAGTGCCTGGTGTCAGAGGCCTGTGGCCCCTTAGAGACTAGCAAACCTGGTTTGCTAGAGATGCAGTGCCTGGTGTCAGAGGCCTGTGGCCCCTTAGAGACTAGCAAACCTGGTTTGCTAGAGATGCAGTGCCTGGTGTCAGGCCCCTGTGGCCCCTTAGAGACTAGCAAACCTGGTTTGCTAGAGATGCAGTGCCTGGTGTCAGGCCCCTGTGGCCCCTTAGAGACTAGCAAACCTGGTTTGCTAGAGATGCAGTGCCTGGTGTCAGGCCCCTGTGGCCCCTTAGAGACTAGCAAACCTGGTTTGCTAGAGATGCAGTGCCTGGTGTCAGGCCCCTGTGGCCCCTTAGAGACTAGCAAACCTGGTTTGCTAGAGATGCAGTGCCTGGTGTCAGGCCCGTGTGGCCCCTTAGAGACTAGCAAACCTGGTTTGCTAGAGATGCAGTGCCTGGTGTCACAGACCTGTGGCCCCTTAGAGACTAGCAAACTTGGTTTGCTAGAGATGCAGTGCCTGGTGTCACAGACCTGTGGCCCCTTAGAGACTAGCAAACCTGGTTTGCTAGAGATGCAGTGCCTGGTGTCAGAGGCCTGTGGCCCCTTAGAGACTAGCAAACTTGGTTTGTTGGAGATGCAGTGCCTGGTGTCAGAGGCCTGTGGCCCCTTAGAGACTAGCAAACCTGGTTTGCTAGAGATGCAGTGCCTGGTGTCAGAGGCCTGTGGCCCCTTAGAGACTAGCAAACCTGGTTTGCTAGAGATGCAGTGCCTGGTGTCAGAGGCCTGTGGCCCCTTAGAGACTAGCAAACCTGGTTTGCTAGAGATGCAGTGCCTGGTGTCAGGCCCCTGTGGCCCCTTAGAGACTAGCAAACCTGGTTTGCTAGAGATGCAGTGCCTGGTGTCAGGCCCCTGTGGCCCCTTAGAGACTAGCAAACCTGGTTTGCTAGAGATGCAGTGCCTGGTGTCAGAGGCCTGTGGCCCCTTAGAGACTAGCAAACCTGGTTTGCTAGAGATGCAGTGCCTGGTGTCAGGCCCCTGTGGCCCCTTAGAGACTAGCAAACCTGGTTTGCTAGAGATGCAGTGCCTGGTGTCAGGCCCCTGTGGCCCCTTAGAGACTAGCAAACCTGGTTTGCTAGAGATGCAGTGCCTGGTGTCACAGGCCCGTGGCCCCTTAGAGACTAGCAAACCTGGCTTGCTAGAGATGCAGTGCCTGGTGTCAGAGACCTGTGGCCCCTTAGAGACTAGCAAACTTGGTTTGCTAGCGATGCAGTGCCTTGTGTCAGGCCCCTGTGGCCCCTTAGAGACTAGCAAACTTGGTTTGCTAGCGATGCAGTGACTTGTGTCAGGCCCCTGTGGCCCCTTAGAGACTAGCAAACTTGGTTTGCTAGCGATGCAGTGCCTTGTGTCAGGCCCCTGTGGCCCCTTAGAGACTAGCAAACCTGGTTTGCTAGAGATGCAGTGCCTGGTGTCAGGCCCCTGTGGCCCCTTAGAGACTAGCAAACCTGGTTTGCTAGAGATGCAGTGCCTGGTGTCAGGCCCCTGTGGCCCCTTAGAGACTAGCAAACCTGGTTTGCTAGAGATGCAGTGCCTGGTGTCAGAGGCCTGTGGCCCCTTAGAGACTAGCAAACCTGGTTTGCTAGAGATGCAGTGCCTGGTGTCAGAGGCCTGTGGCCCCTTAGAGACTAGCAAACCTGGTTTGCTAGAGATGCAGTGCCTGGTGTCAGGCCCCTGTGGCCCCTTAGAGACTAGCAAACCTGGTTTGCTAGAGATGCAGTGCCTGGTGTCAGGCCCCTGTGGCCCCTTAGAGACTAGCAAACCTGGTTTGCTAGAGATGCAGTGCCTGGTGTCAGAGGCCTGTGGCCCCTTAGAGACTAGCAAACCTGGTTTGCTAGAGATGCAGTGCCTGGTGTCAGAGGCCTGTGGCCCCTTAGAGACTAGCAAACCTGGTTTGCTAGAGATGCAGTGCCTGGTGTCAGGCCCCTGTGGCCCCTTAGAGACTAGCAAACCTGGTTTGCTAGAGATGCAGTGCCTGGTGTCAGGCCCCTGTGGCCCCTTAGAGACTAGCAAACCTGGTTTGCTAGAGATGCAGTGCCTGGTGTCAGGCCCCTGTGGCCCCTTAGAGACTAGCAAACTTGGTTTGCTAGAGATGCAGTGCCTGGTGTCAGGCCCCTGTGGCCCCTTAGAGACTAGCAAACCTGGTTTGCTAGAGATGCAGTGCCTGGTGTCAGGCCCCTGTGGCCCCTTAGAGACTAGCAAACCTGGTTTGCTAG
The DNA here is from genome assembly GCF_011386835.1 of Chrysemys picta bellii. NCBI lineage: Eukaryota > Metazoa > Chordata > Testudines > Emydidae > Chrysemys > Chrysemys picta. The sequence goes on from NW_027053546.1 coordinate 22,884, forward strand.
AGATGCAGTGCCTGGTGTCAGGCCCCTGTGGCCCCTTAGAGACTAGCAAACCTGGTTTGCTAGAGATGCAGTGCCTGGTGTCAGGCCCGTGTGGCCCCTTAGAGACTAGCAAACCTGGTTTGCTAGAGATGCAGTGCCTGGTGTCACAGACCTGTGGCCCCTTAGAGACTAGCAAACTTGGTTTGCTAGAGATGCAGTGCCTGGTGTCACAGACCTGTGGCCCCTTAGAGACTAGCAAACTTGGTTTGCTAGAGATGCAGTGCCTGGTGTCACAGGCCTGTGGCCCCTTAGAGACTAGCAAACTTGGTTTGTTGGAGATGCAGTGCCTGGTGTCAGAGGCCTGTGGCCCCTTAGAGACTAGCAAACCTGGTTTGCTAGAGATGCAGTGCCTGGTGTCAGAGGCCTGTGGCCCCTTAGAGACTAGCAAACCTGGTTTGCTAGAGATGCAGTGCCTGGTGTCAGAGGCCTGTGGCCCCTTAGAGACTAGCAAACCTGGTTTGCTAGAGATGCAGTGCCTGGTGTCAGGCCCCTGTGGCCCCTTAGAGACTAGCAAACCTGGTTTGCTAGAGATGCAGTGCCTGGTGTCAGGCCCCTGTGGCCCCTTAGAGACTAGCAAACCTGGTTTGCTAGAGATGCAGTGCCTGGTGTCAGAGGCCTGTGGCCCCTTAGAGACTAGCAAACCTGGTTTGCTAGAGAAGCAGTGCCTGGTGTCAGGCCCCTGTGGCCCCTTAGAGACTAGCAAACCTGGTTTGCTAGAGATGCAGTGCCTGGTGTCAGGCCCCTGTGGCCCCTTAGAGACTAGCAAACCTGGTTTGCTAGAGATGCAGTGCCTGGTGTCAGGCCCCTGTGGCCCCTTAGAGACTAGCAAACCTGGTTTGCTAGAGATGCAGTGCCTGGTGTCAGGCCCCTGTGGCCCCTTAGAGACTAGCAAACCTGGTTTGCTAGAGATGCAGTGCCTGGTGTCAGGCCCCTGTGGCCCCTTAGAGACTAGCAAACCTGGTTTGCTAGAGATGCAGTGCCTGGTGTCAGGCCCCTGTGGCCCCTTAGAGACTAGCAAACCTGGTTTGCTAGAGATGCAGTGCCTGGTGTCACAGACCTGTGGCCCCTTAGAGACTAGCAAACTTGGTTTGCTAGAGATGCAGTGCCTGGTGTCACAGACCTGTGGCCCCTTAGAGACTAGCAAACTTGGTTTGCTAGAGATGCAGTGCCTGGTGTCACAGGCCTGTGGCCCCTTAGAGACTAGCAAACTTGGTTTGTTGGAGATGCAGTGCCTGGTGTCAGAGGCCTGTGGCCCCTTAGAGACTAGCAAACCTGGTTTGCTAGAGATGCAGTGCCTGGTGTCAGAGGCCTGTGGCCCCTTAGAGACTAGCAAACCTGGTTTGCTAGAGATGCAGTGCCTGGTGTCAGAGGCCTGTGGCCCCTTAGAGACTAGCAAACCTGGTTTGCTAGAGATGCAGTGCCTGGTGTCAGGCCCCTGTGGCCCCTTAGAGACTAGCAAACTTGGTTTGCTAGAGATGCAGTGCTTGGTGTCAGGCCCCTGTGGCCCCTTAGAGACTAGCAAACCTGGTTTGCTAGAGATGCAGTGCCTGGTGTCAGGCCCCTGTGGCCCCTTAGAGACTAGCAAACCTGGTTTGCTAGAGATGCAGTGCCTGGTGTCAGGCCCCTGTGGCCCCTTAGAGACTAGCAAACCTGGTTTGCTAGAGATGCAGTGCCTGGTGTCAGAAGCCTGTGGCCCCTTAGAGACTAGCAAACCTGGTTTGCTAGAGATGCAGTGCCTGGTGTCAGAGGCCTGTGGCCCCTTAGAGACTAGCAAACCTGGTTTGCTAGAGATGCAGTGCCTGGTGTCAGGCCCCTGTGGCCCCTTAGAGACTAGCAAACCTGGTTTGCTAGAGATGCAGTGCCTGGTGTCAGGCCCCTGTGGCCCCTTAGAGACTAGCAAACCTGGTTTGCTAGAGATGCAGTGCCTGGTGTCAGAGGCCTGTGGCCCCTTAGAGACTAGCAAACCTGGTTTGCTAGAGATGCAGTGCCTGGTGTCAGAGGCCTGTGGCCCCTTAGAGACTAGCAAACCTGGTTTGCTAGAGATGCAGTGCCTGGTGTCAGGCCCCTGTGGCCCCTTAGAGACTAGCAAACCTGGTTTGCTAGAGATGCAGTGCCTGGTGTCAGGCCCCTGTGGCCCCTTAGAGACTAGCAAACCTGGTTTGCTAGAGATGCAGTGCCTGGTGTCAGGCCCCTGTGGCCCCTTAGAGACTAGCAAACTTGGTTTGCTAGAGATGCAGTGCCTGGTGTCAGGCCCCTGTGGCCCCTTAGAGACTAGCAAACCTGGTTTGCTAGAGATGCAGTGCCTGGTGTCAGGCCCCTGTGGCCCCTTAGAGACTAGCAAACCTGGTTTGCTAGAGATGCAGTGCCTGGTGTCAGGCCCCTGTGGCCCCTTAGAGACTAGCAAACCTGGTTTGCTAGAGATGCAGTGCCTGGTGTCAGGCCCGTGTGGCCCCTTAGAGACTAGCAAACCTGGTTTGCTAGAGATGCAGTGCCTGGTGTCACAGACCTGTGGCCCCTTAGAGACTAGCAAACTTGGTTTGCTAGAGATGCAGTGCCTGGTGTCACAGACCTGTGGCCCCTTAGAGACTAGCAAACTTGGTTTGCTAGAGATGCAGTGCCTGGTGTCAGAGGCCTGTGGCCCCTTAGAGACTAGCAAACTTGGTTTGTTGGAGATGCAGTGCCTGGTGTCAGAGGCCTGTGGCCCCTTAGAGACTAGCAAACCTGGTTTGCTAGAGATGCAGTGCCTGGTGTCAGAGGCCTGTGGCCCCTTAGAGACTAGCAAACCTGGTTTGCTAGAGATGCAGTGCCTGGTGTCAGAGGCCTGTGGCCCCTTAGAGACTAGCAAACCTGGTTTGCTAGAGATGCAGTGCCTGGTGTCAGGCCCCTGTGGCCCCTTAGAGACTAGCAAACCTGGTTTGCTAGAGATGCAGTGCCTGGTGTCAGGCCCCTGTGGCCCCTTAGAGACTAGCAAACCTGGTTTGCTAGAGATGCAGTGCCTGGTGTCAGAGGCCTGTGGCCCCTTAGAGACTAGCAAACCTGGTTTGCTAGAGATGCAGTGCCTGGTGTCAGGCCCCTGTGGCCCCTTAGAGACTAGCAAACCTGGTTTGCTAGAGATGCAGTGCCTGGTGTCAGGCCCCTGTGGCCCCTTAGAGACTAGCAAACCTGGTTTGCTAGAGATGCAGTGCCTGGTGTCACAGGCCCGTGGCCCCTTAGAGACTAGCAAACCTGGTTTGCTAGAGATGCAGTGCCTGGTGTCAGAGACCTGTGGCCCCTTAGAGACTAGCAAACTTGGTTTGCTAGCGATGCAGTGCCTTGTGTCAGGCCCCTGTGGCCCCTTAGAGACTAGCAAACTTGGTTTGCTAGCGATGCAGTGACTTGTGTCAGGCCCCTGTGGCCCCTTAGAGACTAGCAAACTTGGTTTGCTAGCGATGCAGTGCCTTGTGTCAGGCCCCTGTGGCCCCTTAGAGACTAGCAAACCTGGTTTGCTAGAGATGCAGTGCCTGGTGTCAGGCCCCTGTGGCCCCTTAGAGACTAGCAAACCTGGTTTGCTAGAGATGCAGTGCCTGGTGTCAGAGGCCTGTGGCCCCTTAGAGACTAGCAAACCTGGTTTGCTAGAGATGCAGTGCCTGGTGTCAGAGGCCTGTGGCCCCTTAGAGACTAGCAAACCTGGTTTGCTAGAGATGCAGTGCCTGGTGTCAGGCCCCTGTGGCCCCTTAGAGACTAGCAAACCTGGTTTGCTAGAGATGCAGTGCCTGGTGTCAGAGGCCTGTGGCCCCTTAGAGACTAGCAAACCTGGTTTGCTAGAGATGCAGTGCCTGGTGTCAGAGGCCTGTGGCCCCTTAGAGACTAGCAAACCTGGTTTGCTAGAGATGCAGTGCCTGGTGTCAGAGGCCCCTGTGGCCCCTTAGAGACTAGCAAACCTGGTTTGCTAGAGATGCAGTGCCTGGTGTCAGGCCCCTGTGGCCCCTTAGAGACTAGCAAACCTGGTTTGCTAGAGATGCAGTGCCTGGTGTCAGGCCCCTGTGGCCCCTTAGAGACTAGCAAACCTGGTTTGCTAGAGATGCAGTGCCTGGTGTCAGGCCCCTGTGGCCCCTTAGAGACTAGCAAACTTGGTTTGCTAGAGATGCAGTGCCTGGTGTCAGGCCCCTGTGGCCCCTTAGAGACTAGCAAACCTGGTTTGCTAGAGATGCAGTGCCTGGTGTCAGGCCCCTGTGGCCCCTTAGAGACTAGCAAACCTGGTTTGCTAGAGATGCAGTGCCTGGTGTCAGGCCCCTGTGGCCCCTTAGAGACTAGCAAACCTGGTTTGCTAGAGATGCAGTGCCTGGTGTCACAGACCGTGTGGCCCCTTAGAGACTAGCAAACCTTGGTTTGCTAGAGATGCAGTGCCTGGTGTCACAGACCTGTGGCCCCTTAGAGACTAGCAAACTTGGTTTGCTAGAGATGCAGTGCCTGGTGTCACAGACCTGTGGCCCCTTAGAGACTAGCAAACTTGGTTTGCTAGAGATGCAGTGCCTGGTGTCACAGGCCTGTGGCCCCTTAGAGACTAGCAAACTTGGTTTGTTGGAGATGCAGTGCCTGGTGTCAGAGGCCTGTGG
>NW_027053547.1:0-27212 GCF_011386835.1 Chrysemys picta bellii
GGTTTGCTAGAGATGCAGTGCCTGGTGTCAGAGACCTGTGGCCCCTTAGAGACTAGCAAACCTGGTTTGCTAGAGATGCAGTGCCTGGTGTCAGAGGCCTGTGGCCCCTTAGAGACTAGCAAACCTGGTTTGCTAGAGATGTAGTGCCTGGTGTCAGGCCCCTGTGGCCCCTTAGAGACTAGCAAACCTGGTTTGCTAGAGATGCAGTGCCTGGTGTCAGAGGCCTGTGGCCCCTTAGAGACTAGCAAACCTGGTTTGCTAGAGATGCAGTGCCTGGTGTCAGGCCCCTGTGGCCCCTTAGAGACTAGCAAACCTGGTTTGCTAGAGATGCAGTGCCTGGTGTCAGGCCCCTGTGGCCCCTTAGAGACTAGCAAACCTGGTTTGCTAGAGATGCAGTGCCTGGTGTCAGGCCCCTGTGGCCCCTTAGAGACTAGCAAACCTGGTTTGCTAGAGATGCAGTGCCTGGTGTCAGAGGCCCTGTGGCCCCTTAGAGACTAGCAAACCTGGTTTGCTAGAGATGCAGTGCCTGGTGTCAGAGGCCTGTGGCCCCTTAGAGACTAGCAAACCTGGTTTGCTAGAGATGCAGTGCCTGGTGTCAGAGGCCTGTGGCCCCTTAGAGACTAGCAAACCTGGTTTGCTAGAGATGCAGTGCCTGGTGTCAGAGGCCTGTGGCCCCTTAGAGACTAGCAAACCTGGTTTGCTAGAGATGCAGTGACTTGTGTCAGAGGCCTGTGGCCCCTTAGAGACTAGCAAACCTGGTTTGCTAGAGATGCAGTGCCTGGTGTCAGAGGCCTGTGGCCCCTTAGAGACTAGCAAACCTGGTTTGCTAGAGATGCAGTGCCTGGTGTCAGAGGTCTGTGGCCCCTTAGAGACTAGCAAACCTGGTTTGCTAGAGATGCAGTGCCTGGTGTCAGGCCCTGTGGCCCCTTAGAGACTAGCAAAGTTGGTTTGCTAGAGATGCAGTGCCTGGTGTCAGAGACCTGTGGCCCCTTAGAGACTAGCAAACCTGGTTTGCTAGAGATGCAGTGCCTGGTCTCAGAGGCCTGTGGCCCCTTAGAGACTAGCAAACCTGGTTTGCTAGAGATGCAGTGCCTGGTGTCAGGCCCCTGTGGCCCCTTAGAGACTAGCAAACCTGGTTTGCTAGAGATGCAGTGCCTGGTGTCAGAGGCCTGTGGCCCCTTAGAGACTAGCAAACCTGGTTTGCTAGAGATGCAGTGCCTGGTGTCAGGCCCCTGTGGCCCCTTAGAGACTAGCAAACCTGGTATGCTAGAGATGCAGTGCCTGGTGTCAGAGGCCTGTGGCCCCTTAGAGACTAGCAAACCTGGTTTGCTAGAGATGCACTGCCTGGTGTCAGAGGCCTGTGGCCCCTTAGAGACTAGCAAACCTGGTTTGCTAGAGATGCAGTGCCTGGTGTCAGAGGCCTGTGGCCCCTTAGACACTAGCAAACCTGGTTTGCTAGAGATGCAGTGCCTGGTGTCAGAGACCTGTGGCCCCTTAGAGACTAGCAAACCTGGTTTGCTAGAGATGCAGTGCCTGGTGTCAGAGGCCTGTGGCCCCTTAGAGACTAGCAAACCTGGTTTGCTAGAGATGTAGTGCCTGGTGTCAGGCCCCTGTGGCCCCTTAGAGACTAGCAAACCTGGTTTGCTAGAGATGCAGTGCCTGGTGTCAGAGGCCTGTGGCCCCTTAGAGACTAGCAAACCTGGTTTGCTAGAGATGCAGTCCCTGGTGTCAGGCCCCTGTGGCCCCTTAGAGACTAGCAAACCTGGTTTGCTAGAGATGCAGTGCCTGGTGTCAGGCCCCTGTGGCCCCTTAGAGACTAGCAAACCTGGATTGCTAGAGATGCAGTGCCTGGTGTCAGGCCCCTGTGGCCCCTTAGAGACTAGCAAACCTGGTTTGCTAGAGATGCAGTGCCTGGTGTCAGAGGCCTGTGGCCCCTTAGAGACTAGCAAACCTGGTTTGCTAGAGATGCAGTGCCTGGTGTCAGAGGCCTGTGGCCCCTTAGAGACTAGCAAACCTGGTTTGCTAGAGATGCAGTGCCTGGTGTCAGAGGCCTGTGGCCCCTTAGAGACTAGCAAACCTGGTTTGCTAGAGATGCAGTGCCTGGTGTCAGAGGCCTGTGGCCCCTTAGAGACTAGCAAACCTGGTTTGCTAGAGATGCAGTGACTTGTGTCAGAGGCCTGTGGCCCCTTAGAGACTAGCAAACCTGGTTTGCTAGAGATGCAGTGCCTGGTGTCAGAGGTCTGTGGCCCCTTAGAGACTAGCAAACCTGGTTTGCTAGAGATGCAGTGCCTGGTGTCAGGCCCCTGTGGCCCCTTAGAGACTAGTAAAGTTGGTTTGCTAGAGATGCAGTGCCTGGTGTCAGAGACCTGTGGCCCCTTAGAGACTAGCAAACCTGGTTTGCTAGAGATGCAGTGCCTGGTGTCAGAGGCCTGTGGCCCCTTAGAGACTAGCAAACCTGGTTTGCTAGAGATGCAGTGCCTGGTGTCAGAGACCTGTGGCCCCTTAGAGACTAGCAAACCTGGTTTGCTAGAGATGCAGTGCCTGGTGTCAGAGGCCTGTGGCCCCTTAGAGACTAGCAAACCTGGTTTGCTAGAGATGCAGTGCCTGGTGTCAGGCCCCTGTGGCCCCTTAGAGACTAGCAAACCTGGTTTGCTAGAGATGCAGTGCCTGGTGTCAGAGGCCTGTGGCCCCTTAGAGACTAGCAAACCTGGTTTGCTAGAGATGCACTGCCTGGTGTCAGAGGCCTGTGGCCCCTTAGAGACTAGCAAACCTGGTTTGCTAGAGATGCAGTGCCTGGTGTCAGAGGCCTGTGGCCCCTTAGACACTAGCAAACCTGGTTTGCTAGAGATGCAGTGCCTGGTGTCAGAGGCCTGTGGCCCCTTAGAGACTAGCAAACCTGGTTTGCTAGAGATGCAGTGCCTGGTGTCAGAGACCTGTGGCCCCTTAGAGACTAGCAAACCTGGTTTGCTAGAGATGCAGTGCCTGGTGTCAGGCCCCTGTGGCCCCTTAGAGACTAGCAAACCTGGTTTGCTAGAGATGCAGTGCCTGGTGTCAGAGGCCTGTGGCCCCTTAGAGACTAGCAAACCTGGTTTGCTAGAGATGCAGTGCCTGGTGTCAGGCCCCTGTGGCCCCTTAGAGACTAGCAAACCTGGTTTGCTAGAGATGCAGTGCCTGGTGTCAGGCCCCTGTGGCCCCTTAGAGACTAGCAAACCTGGTTTGCTAGAGATGCAGTGCCTGGTGTCAGGCCCCTGTGGCCCCTTAGAGACTAGCAAACCTGGTTGCTAGAGATGCAGTGCCTGGTGTCAGAGGCCTGTGGCCCCTTAGAGACTAGCAAACCTGGTTTGCTAGAGATGCAGTGCCTGGTGTCAGAGGCCTGTGGCCCCTTAGAGACTAGCAAACCTGGTTTGCTAGAGATGCAGTGCCTGGTGTCAGAGGCCTGTGGCCCCTTAGAGACTAGCAAACCTGGTTTGCTAGAGATGCAGTGCCTGGTGTCAGAGGCCTGTGGCCCCTTAGAGACTAGCAAACCTGGTTTGCTAGAGATGCAGTGACTTGTGTCAGAGGCCTGTGGCCCCTTAGAGACTAGCAAACCTGGTTTGCTAGAGATGCAGTGCCTGGTGTCAGAGGCCTGTGGCCCCTTAGAGACTAGCAAACCTGGTTTGCTAGAGATGCAGTGCCTGGTGTCAGAGGTCTGTGGCCCCTTAGAGACTAGCAAACCTGGTTTGCTAGAGATGCAGTGCCTGGTGTCAGGCCCCTGTGGCCCCTTAGAGACTAGCAAAGTGGTTTGCTAGAGATGCAGTGCCTGGTGTCAGAGACCTGTGGCCCCTTAGAGACTAGCAAACCTGGTTTGCTAGAGATGCAGTGCCTGGTCTCAGAGGCCTGTGGCCCCTTAGAGACTAGCAAACCTGGTTTGCTAGAGATGCAGTGCCTGGTGTCAGGCCCCTGTGGCCCCTTAGAGACTAGCAAACCTGGTTTGCTAGAGATGCAGTGCCTGGTGTCAGAGGCCTGTGGCCCCTTAGAGACTAGCAAACCTGGTTTGCTAGAGATGCAGTGCCTGGTGTCAGGCCCCTGTGGCCCCTTAGAGACTAGCAAACCTGGTATGCTAGAGATGCAGTGCCTGGTGTCAGAGGCCTGTGGCCCCTTAGAGACTAGCAAACCTGGTTTGCTAGAGATGCACTGCCTGGTGTCAGAGGCCTGTGGCCCCTTAGAGACTAGCAAACCTGGTTTGCTAGAGATGCAGTGCCTGGTGTCAGAGGCCTGTGGCCCCTTAGACACTAGCAAACCTGGTTTGCTAGAGATGCAGTGCCTGGTGTCAGAGACCTGTGGCCCCTTAGAGACTAGCAAACCTGGTTTGCTAGAGATGCAGTGCCTGGTGTCAGAGGCCTGTGGCCCCTTAGAGACTAGCAAACCTGGTTTGCTAGAGATGTAGTGCCTGGTGTCAGGCCCCTGTGGCCCCTTAGAGACTAGCAAACCTGGTTTGCTAGAGATGCAGTGCCTGGTGTCAGAGGCCTGTGGCCCCTTAGAGACTAGCAAACCTGGTTTGCTAGAGATGCAGTCCCTGGTGTCAGGCCCCTGTGGCCCCTTAGAGACTAGCAAACCTGGTTTGCTAGAGATGCAGTGCCTGGTGTCAGGCCCCTGTGGCCCCTTAGAGACTAGCAAACCTGGATTGCTAGAGATGCAGTGCCTGGTGTCAGGCCCCTGTGGCCCCTTAGAGACTAGCAAACCTGGTTTGCTAGAGATGCAGTGCCTGGTGTCAGAGGCCTGTGGCCCCTTAGAGACTAGCAAACCTGGTTTGCTAGAGATGCAGTGCCTGGTGTCAGAGGCCTGTGGCCCCTTAGAGACTAGCAAACCTGGTTTGCTAGAGATGCAGTGCCTGGTGTCAGAGGCCTGTGGCCCCTTAGAGACTAGCAAACCTGGTTTGCTAGAGATGCAGTGCCTGGTGTCAGAGGCCTGTGGCCCCTTAGAGACTAGCAAACCTGGTTTGCTAGAGATGCAGTGACTTGTGTCAGAGGCCTGTGGCCCCTTAGAGACTAGCAAACCTGGTTTGCTAGAGATGCAGTGCCTGGTGTCAGAGGTCTGTGGCCCCTTAGAGACTAGCAAACCTGGTTTGCTAGAGATGCAGTGCCTGGTGTCAGGCCCCTGTGGCCCCTTAGAGACTAGTAAAGTTGGTTTGCTAGAGATGCAGTGCCTGGTGTCAGAGACCTGTGGCCCCTTAGAGACTAGCAAACCTGGTTTGCTAGAGATGCAGTGCCTGGTGTCAGAGGCCTGTGGCCCCTTAGAGACTAGCAAACCTGGTTTGCTAGAGATGCAGTGCCTGGTGTCAGAGACCTGTGGCCCCTTAGAGACTAGCAAACCTGGTTTGCTAGAGATGCAGTGCCTGGTGTCAGAGGCCTGTGGCCCCTTAGAGACTAGCAAACCTGGTTTGCTAGAGATGCAGTGCCTGGTGTCAGGCCCCTGTGGCCCCTTAGAGACTAGCAAACCTGGTTTGCTAGAGATGCAGTGCCTGGTGTCAGAGGCCTGTGGCCCCTTAGAGACTAGCAAACCTGGTTTGCTAGAGATGCACTGCCTGGTGTCAGAGGCCTGTGGCCCCTTAGAGACTAGCAAACCTGGTTTGCTAGAGATGCAGTGCCTGGTGTCAGAGGCCTGTGGCCCCTTAGACACTAGCAAACCTGGTTTGCTAGAGATGCAGTGCCTGGTGTCAGAGGCCTGTGGCCCCTTAGAGACTAGCAAACCTGGTTTGCTAGAGATGCAGTGCCTGGTGTCAGAGACCTGTGGCCCCTTAGAGACTAGCAAACCTGGTTTGCTAGAGATGCAGTGCCTGGTGTCAGAGGCCTGTGGCCCCTTAGAGACTAGCAAACCTGGTTTGCTAGAGATGCAGTGCCTGGTGTCAGGCCCCTGTGGCCCCTTAGAGACTAGCAAACCTGGTTTGCTAGAGATGCAGTGCCTGGTGTCAGAGGCCTGTGGCCCCTTAGAGACTAGCAAACCTGGTTTGCTAGAGATGCAGTGCCTGGTGTCAGAGGCCTGTGGCCCCTTAGAGACTAGCAAACCTGGTTTGCTAGAGATGCAGTGACTTGTGTCAGAGGCCTGTGGCCCCTTAGAGACTAGCAAACCTGGTTTGCTAGAGATGCAGTGCCTGGTGTCAGGCCCCTGTGGCCCCTTAGAGACTAGCAAACCTGGTTTGCTAGAGATGCAGTGCCTGGTGTCAGAGGCCTGTGGCCCCTTAGAGACTAGCAAACCTGGTTTGCTAGAGATGCAGTGCCTGGTGTCAGAGGCCTGTGGCCCCTTAGAGACTAGCAAACCTGGTTTGCTAGAGATGCAGTGCCTGGTGTCAGAGGCCTGTGGCCCCTTAGAGACTAGCAAACCTGGTTTGCTAGAGATGCAGTGCCTGGTGTCAGGCCCCTGTGGCCCCTTAGAGACTAGCAAACCTGGTTTGCTAGAGATGCAGTGCCTGGTGTCAGGCCCCTGTGGCCCCTTAGAGACTAGCAAACCTGGTTTGCTAGAGATGCAGTGCCTGGTGTCAGAGGCCTGTGGCCCCTTAGAGACTAGCAAACCTGGTTTGCTAGAGATGCAGTGCCTGGTGTCAGAGGCCTGTGGCCCCTTAGAGACTAGCAAACCTGGTTTGCTAGAGATGCAGTGCCTGGTGTCAGAGGCCTGTGGCCCCTTAGAGGCTAGCAAACCTGGTTTGCTAGAGATGCAGTGCCTGGTGTCAGAGGCCTGTGGCCACTTAGAGACTAGCAAACCTGGTTTGCTAGAGATGCAGTGCCTGGTGTTAGGCCCCTGTGGCCCCTTAGAGACTAGCAAAGTTGGTTTGCTAGAGATGCAGTGCCTGGTGTCAGAGACCTGTGGCCCCTTAGAGACTAGCAAACCTGGTTTGCTAGAGATGCAGTGCCTGGTGTCAGAGGCCTGTGGCCCCTTAGAGACTAGCAAACCTGGTTTGCTAGAGATGTAGTGCCTGGTGTCAGGCCCCTGTGGCCCCTTAGAGACTAGCAAACCTGGTTTGCTAGAGATGCAGTGCCTGGTGTCAGAGGCCTGTGGCCCCTTAGAGACTAGCAAACCTGGTTTGCTAGAGATGCAGTGCCTGGTGTCAGGCCCCTGTGGCCCCTTAGAGACTAGCAAACCTGGTTTGCTAGAGATGCAGTGCCTGGTGTCAGGCCCCTGTGGCCCCTTAGAGACTAGCAAACCTGGTTTGCTAGAGATGCAGTGCCTGGTGTCAGGCCCCTGTGGCCCCTTAGAGACTAGCAAACCTGGTTTGCTAGAGATGCAGTGCCTGGTGTCAGAGGCCTGTGGCCCCTTAGAGACTAGCAAACCTGGTTTGCTAGAGATGCAGTGCCTGGTGTCAGAGGCCTGTGGCCCCTTAGAGACTAGCAAACCTGGTTTGCTAGAGATGCAGTGCCTGGTGTCAGAGGCCTGTGGCCCCTTAGAGACTAGCAAACCTGGTTTGCTAGAGATGCAGTGCCTGGTGTCAGAGGCCTGTGGCCCCTTAGAGACTAGCAAACCTGGTTTGCTAGAGATGCAGTGCCTGGTGTCAGGCCCCTGTGGCCCCTTAGAGACTAGCAAAGTTGGTTTGCTAGAGATGCAGTGCCTGGTGTCAGAGACCTGTGGCCCCTTAGAGACTAGCAAACCTGGTTTGCTAGAGATGCAGTGCCTGGTCTCAGAGGCCTGTGGCCCCTTAGAGACTAGCAAACCTGGTTTGCTAGAGATGCAGTGCCTGGTGTCAGGCCCCTGTGGCCCCTTAGAGACTAGCAAACCTGGTTTGCTAGAGATGCAGTGCCTGGTGTCAGAGGCCTGTGGCCCCTTAGAGACTAGCAAACCTGGTTTGCTAGAGATGCAGTGCCTGGTGTCAGAGGCCTGTGGCCCCTTAGAGACTAGCAAACCTGGTTTGCTAGAGATGCAGTGCCTGGTGTCAGAGGCCTGTGGCCCCTTAGAGACTAGCAAACCTGGTTTGCTAGAGATGCAGTGCCTGGTGTCAGAGGCCTGTGGCCCCTTAGAGACTAGCAAACCTGGTTTGCTAGAGATGCAGTGCCTGGTGTCAGGCCCCTGTGGCCCCTTAGAGACTAGCAAAGTTGGTTTGCTAGAGATGCAGTGCCTGGTGTCAGAGACCTGTGGCCCCTTAGAGACTAGCAAACCTGGTTTGCTAGAGATGCAGTGCCTGGTCTCAGAGGCCTGTGGCCCCTTAGAGACTAGCAAACCTGGTTTGCTAGAGATGCAGTGCCTGGTGTCAGGCCCCTGTGGCCCCTTAGAGACTAGCAAACCTGGTTTGCTAGAGATGCAGTGCCTGGTGTCAGAGGCCTGTGGCCCCTTAGAGACTAGCAAACCTGGTTTGCTAGAGATGCAGTGCCTGGTGTCAGAGGCCTGTGGCCCCTTAGAGACTAGCAAACCTGGTTTGCTAGAGATGCAGTGCCTGGTGTCAGAGGCCTGTGGCCCCTTAGAGACTAGCAAACCTGGTTTGCTAGAGATGCAGTGCCTGGTGTCAGGCCCCTGTGGCCCCTTAGAGACTAGCAAACCTGGTTTGCTAGAGATGCAGTGCCTGGTGTCAGAGGCCTGTGGCCCCTTAGAGACTAGCAAACCTGGTTTGCTAGAGATGCACTGCCTGGTGTCAGAGGCCTGTGGCCCCTTAGAGACTAGCAAACCTGGTTTGCTAGAGATGCAGTGCCTGGTGTCAGAGGCCTGTGGCCCCTTAGACACTAGCAAACCTGGTTTGCTAGAGATGCAGTGCCTGGTGTCAGAGACCTGTGGCCCCTTAGAGACTAGCAAACCTGGTTTGCTAGAGATGCAGTGCCTGGTGTCAGAGGCCTGTGGCCCCTTAGAGACTAGCAAACCTGGTTTGCTAGAGATGTAGTGCCTGGTGTCAGGCCCCTGTGGCCCCTTAGAGACTAGCAAACCTGGTTTGCTAGAGATGCAGTGCCTGGTGTCAGAGGCCTGTGGCCCCTTAGAGACTAGCAAACCTGGTTTGCTAGAGATGCAGTCCCTGGTGTCAGGCCCCTGTGGCCCCTTAGAGACTAGCAAACCTGGTTTGCTAGAGATGCAGTGCCTGGTGTCAGGCCCCTGTGGCCCCTTAGAGACTAGCAAACCTGGATTGCTAGAGATGCAGTGCCTGGTGTCAGGCCCCTGTGGCCCCTTAGAGACTAGCAAACCTGGTTTGCTAGAGATGCAGTGCCTGGTGTCAGAGGCCTGTGGCCCCTTAGAGACTAGCAAACCTGGTTTGCTAGAGATGCAGTGCCTGGTGTCAGAGGCCTGTGGCCCCTTAGAGACTAGCAAACCTGGTTTGCTAGAGATGCAGTGCCTGGTGTCAGAGGCCTGTGGCCCCTTAGAGACTAGCAAACCTGGTTTGCTAGAGATGCAGTGCCTGGTGTCAGAGGCCTGTGGCCCCTTAGAGACTAGCAAACCTGGTTTGCTAGAGATGCAGTGACTTGTGTCAGAGGCCTGTGGCCCCTTAGAGACTAGCAAACCTGGTTTGCTAGAGATGCAGTGCCTGGTGTCAGAGGTCTGTGGCCCCTTAGAGACTAGCAAACCTGGTTTGCTAGAGATGCAGTGCCTGGTGTCAGGCCCCTGTGGCCCCTTAGAGACTAGTAAAGTTGGTTTGCTAGAGATGCAGTGCCTGGTGTCAGAGACCTGTGGCCCCTTAGAGACTAGCAAACCTGGTTTGCTAGAGATGCAGTGCCTGGTGTCAGAGGCCTGTGGCCCCTTAGAGACTAGCAAACCTGGTTTGCTAGAGATGCAGTGCCTGGTGTCAGAGACCTGTGGCCCCTTAGAGACTAGCAAACCTGGTTTGCTAGAGATGCAGTGCCTGGTGTCAGAGGCCTGTGGCCCCTTAGAGACTAGCAAACCTGGTTTGCTAGAGATGCAGTGCCTGGTGTCAGGCCCCTGTGGCCCCTTAGAGACTAGCAAACCTGGTTTGCTAGAGATGCAGTGCCTGGTGTCAGAGGCCTGTGGCCCCTTAGAGACTAGCAAACCTGGTTTGCTAGAGATGCACTGCCTGGTGTCAGAGGCCTGTGGCCCCTTAGAGACTAGCAAACCTGGTTTGCTAGAGATGCAGTGCCTGGTGTCAGAGGCCTGTGGCCCCTTAGACACTAGCAAACCTGGTTTGCTAGAGATGCAGTGCCTGGTGTCAGAGACCTGTGGCCCCTTAGAGACTAGCAAACCTGGTTTGCTAGAGATGCAGTGCCTGGTGTCAGAGGCCTGTGGCCCCTTAGAGACTAGCAAACCTGGTTTGCTAGAGATGTAGTGCCTGGTGTCAGGCCCCTGTGGCCCCTTAGAGACTAGCAAACCTGGTTTGCTAGAGATGCAGTGCCTGGTGTCAGAGGCCTGTGGCCCCTTAGAGACTAGCAAACCTGGTTTGCTAGAGATGCAGTCCCTGGTGTCAGGCCCCTGTGGCCCCTTAGAGACTAGCAAACCTGGTTTGCTAGAGATGCAGTGCCTGGTGTCAGGCCCCTGTGGCCCCTTAGAGACTAGCAAACCTGGATTGCTAGAGATGCAGTGCCTGGTGTCAGGCCCCTGTGGCCCCTTAGAGACTAGCAAACCTGGTTTGCTAGAGATGCAGTGCCTGGTGTCAGAGGCCTGTGGCCCCTTAGAGACTAGCAAACCTGGTTTGCTAGAGATGCAGTGCCTGGTGTCAGAGGCCTGTGGCCCCTTAGAGACTAGCAAACCTGGTTTGCTAGAGATGCAGTGCCTGGTGTCAGAGGCCTGTGGCCCCTTAGAGACTAGCAAACCTGGTTTGCTAGAGGTGCAGTGCCTGGTGTCAGAGGCCTGTGGCCCCTTAGAGACTAGCAAACCTGGTTTGCTAGAGATGCAGTGACTTGTGTCAGAGGCCTGTGGCCCCTTAGAGACTAGCAAACCTGGTTTGCTAGAGATGCAGTGCCTGGTGTCAGAGGTCTGTGGCCCCTTAGAGACTAGCAAACCTGGTTTGCTAGAGATGCAGTGCCTGGTGTCAGGCCCCTGTGGCCCCTTAGAGACTAGTAAAGTTGGTTTGCTAGAGATGCAGTGCCTGGTGTCAGAGACCTGTGGCCCCTTAGAGACTAGCAAACCTGGTTTGCTAGAGATGCAGTGCCTGGTGTCAGAGGCCTGTGGCCCCTTAGAGACTAGCAAACCTGGTTTGCTAGAGATGTAGTGCCTGGTGTCAGGCCCCTGTGGCCCCTTAGAGACTAGCAAACCTGGTTTGCTAGAGATGCAGTGCCTGGTGTCAGAGGCCTGTGGCCCCTTAGAGACTAGCAAACCTGGTTTGCTAGAGATGCAGTGCCTGGTGTCAGGCCCCTGTGGCCCCTTAGAGACTAGCACCTGGTTTGCTAGAGATGCAGTGCTGGGTGTCAGGCCCCTGTGGCCCCTTAGAGACTAGCAAACCTGGTTTGCTAGAGATGCAGTGCCTGGTGTCAGGCCCCTGTGGCCCCTTAGAGACTAGCAAACCTGGTTTGCTAGAGATGCAGTGTCTGGTGTCAGAGGCCCTGTGGCCCCTTAGAGACTAGCAAACCTGGTTTGCTAGAGATGCAGTGCCTGGTGTCAGAGGCCTGTGGCCCCTTAGAGACTAGCAAACCTGGTTTGCTAGAGATGCAGTGCCTGGTGTCAGAGGCCTGTGGCCCCTTAGAGACTAGCAAACCTGGTTTGCTAGAGATGCAGTGCCTGGTGTCAGAGGCCTGTGGCCCCTTAGAGACTAGCAAACCTGGTTTGCTAGAGATGCAGTGACTTGTGTCAGAGGCCTGTGGCCCCTTAGAGACTAGCAAACCTGGTTTGCTAGAGATGCAGTGCCTGGTGTCAGAGGTCTGTGGCCCCTTAGAGACTAGCAAACCTGGTTTGCTAGAGATGCAGTGCCTGGTGTCAGGCCCCTGTGGCCCCTTAGAGACTAGCAAACGTTGGTTTGCTAGAGATGCAGTGCCTGGTGTCAGAGACCTGTGGCCCCTTAGAGACTAGCAAACCTGGTTTGCTAGAGATGCAGTGCCTGGTGTCAGAGGCCTGTGGCCCCTTAGAGACTAGCAAACCTGGTTTGCTAGAGATGTAGTGCCTGGTGTCAGGCCCCTGTGGCCCCTTAGAGACTAGCAAACCTGGTTTGCTAGAGATGCAGTGCCTGGTGTCAGAGGCCTGTGGCCCCTTAGAGACTAGCAAACCTGGTTTGCTAGAGA
Organism: Chrysemys picta bellii; assembly: GCF_011386835.1. Classification (NCBI taxonomy): domain Eukaryota; kingdom Metazoa; phylum Chordata; order Testudines; family Emydidae; genus Chrysemys; species Chrysemys picta. The sequence goes on from NW_027053547.1 coordinate 12,108, forward strand.
TGCAGTGCCTGGTGTCAGGCCCCTGTGGCCCCTTAGAGACTAGCAAACCTGGTTTGCTAGAGATGCAGTGCCTGGTGTCAGGCCCCTGTGGCCCCTTAGAGACTAGCAAACCTGGTTTGCTAGAGATGCAGTGCCTGGTGTCAGGCCCCTGTGGCCCCTTAGAGACTAGCAAACCTGGTTTGCTAGAGATGCAGTGTCTGGTGTCAGAGGCCTGTGGCCCCTTAGAGACTAGCAAACCTGGTTTGCTAGAGATGCAGTGCCTGGTGTCAGAGGCCTGTGGCCCCTTAGAGACTAGCAAACCTGGTTTGCTAGAGATGCAGTGCCTGGTGTCAGAGGCCTGTGGCCCCTTAGAGACTAGCAAACCTGGTTTGCTAGAGATGCAGTGCCTGGTGTCAGAGGCCTGTGGCCCCTTAGAGACTAGCAAACCTGGTTTGCTAGAGATGCAGTGCCTGGTGTCAGAGGCCTGTGGCCCCTTAGAGACTAGCAAACCTGGTTTGCTAGAGATGCAGTGACTTGTGTCAGAGGCCTGTGGCCCCTTAGAGACTAGCAAACCTGGTTTGCTAGAGATGCAGTGCCTGGTGTCAGGCCCCTGTGGCCCCTTAGAGACTAGCAAAGTTGGTTTGCTAGAGATGCAGTGCCTGGTGTCAGAGACCTGTGGCCCCTTAGAGACTAGCAAACCTGGTTTGCTAGAGATGCAGTGCCTGGTCTCAGAGGCCTGTGGCCCCTTAGAGACTAGCAAACCTGGTTTGCTAGAGATGCAGTGCCTGGTGTCAGGCCCCTGTGGCCCCTTAGAGACTAGCAAACCTGGTTTGCTAGAGATGCAGTGCCTGGTGTCAGAGGCCTGTGGCCCCTTAGAGACTAGCAAACCTGGTTTGCTAGAGATGCAGTGCCTGGTGTCAGAGGCCTGTGGCCCCTTAGAGACTAGCAAACCTGGTTTGCTAGAGATGCAGTGCCTGGTGTCAGAGGCCTGTGGCCCCTTAGAGACTAGCAAACCTGGTTTGCTAGAGATGCAGTGACTTGTGTCAGAGGCCTGTGGCCCCTTAGAGACTAGCAAACCTGGTTTGCTAGAGATGCAGTGCCTGGTGTCAGAGGTCTGTGGCCCCTTAGAGACTAGCAAACCTGGTTTGCTAGAGATGCAGTGCCTGGTGTCAGGCCCCTGTGGCCCCTTAGAGACTAGTAAAGTTGGTTTGCTAGAGATGCAGTGCCTGGTGTCAGAGACCTGTGGCCCCTTAGAGACTAGCAAACCTGGTTTGCTAGAGATGCAGTGCCTGGTGTCAGAGGCCTGTGGCCCCTTAGAGACTAGCAAACCTGGTTTGCTAGAGATGTAGTGCCTGGTGTCAGGCCCCTGTGGCCCCTTAGAGACTAGCAAACCTGGTTTGCTAGAGATGCAGTGCCTGGTGTCAGAGGCCTGTGGCCCCTTAGAGACTAGCAAACCTGGTTTGCTAGAGATGCAGTGCCTGGTGTCAGGCCCCTGTGGCCCCTTAGAGACTAGCAAACCTGGTTTGCTAGAGATGCAGTGCCTGGTGTCAGGCCCCTGTGGCCCCTTAGAGACTAGCAAACCTGGTTTGCTAGAGATGCAGTGCCTGGTGTCAGGCCCCTGTGGCCCCTTAGAGACTAGCAAACCTGGTTTGCTAGAGATGCAGTGTCTGGTGTCAGGCCCCTGTGGCCCCTTAGAGACTAGCAAACCTGGTTTGCTAGAGATGCAGTGCCTGGTGTCAGAGGCCTGTGGCCCCTTACAGACTAGGAAACCTGGTTTGCTAGAGATGCAGTGCCTGGTGTCAGAGGCCTGTGGCCCCTTAGAGACTAGCAAACCTGGTTTGCTAGAGATGCAGTGCCTGGTGTCAGAGTCCTGTGGCCCCTTAGAGACTAGCAAACCTGGTTTGCTAGAGATGCAGTGACTTGTGTCAGAGGCCTGTGGCCCCTTAGAGACTAGCAAACCTGGTTTGCTAGAGATGCAGTGCCTGGTGTCAGAGGTCTGTGGCCCCTTAGAGACTAGCAAACCTGGTTTGCTAGAGATGCAGTGCCTGGTGTCAGGCCCCTGTGGCCCCTTAGAGACTAGCAAAGTTGGTTTGCTAGAGATGCAGTGCCTGGTGTCAGAGACCTGTGGCCCCTTAGAGACTAGCAAACCTGGTTTGCTAGAGATGCAGTGCCTGGTCTCAGAGGCCTGTGGCCCCTTAGAGACTAGCAAACCTGGTTTGCTAGAGATGCAGTGCCTGGTGTCAGGCCCCTGTGGCCCCTTAGAGACTAGCAAACCTGGTTTGCTAGAGATGCAGTGCCTGGTGTCAGAGGCCTGTGGCCCCTTAGAGACTAGCAAACCTGGTTTGCTAGAGATGCAGTGCCTGGTGTCAGAGGCCTGTGGCCCCTTAGAGACTAGCAAACCTGGTTTGCTAGAGATGCAGTGCCTGGTGTCAGAGGCCTGTGGCCCCTTAGAGACTAGCAAACCTGGTTTGCTAGAGATGCAGTGCCTGGTGTCAGAGGCCTGTGGCCCCTTAGAGACTAGCAAACCTGGTTTGCTAGAGATGCAGTGCCTGGTGTCAGGCCTGTGGCCCCTTAGAGACTAGCAAACCTGGTTTGCTAGAGATGCAGTGCCTGGTGTCAGGCCTGTGGCCCCTTAGAGACTAGCAAACTTGGTTTGCTAGAGATGCAGTGCCTTGTGTCAGAGACCTGTGGCCCCTTAGAGACTAGCAAACTTGGTTTGCTAGAGATGCAGTGCCTGGTGTCAGGCCCCTGTGGCCCCTTAGAGACTAGCAAACCTGGTTTGCTAGAGATGCAGTGCCTGGTGTCAGGCCCCTGTGGCCCCTTAGAGACTAGCAAACCTGGTTTGCTAGAGATGCAGTGCCTGGTGTCAGGCCCCTGTGGCCCCTTAGAGACTAGCAAACTTGGTTTGCTAGAGATGCAGTGCCTGGTGTCACAGACCTGTGGCCCCTTAGAGACTAGCAAACTTGGTTTGCTAGAGATGCAGTGCCTGGTGTCACAGACCTGTGGCCCCTTAGAGACTAGCAAACTTGGTTTGCTAGAGATGCAGTGCCTGGTGTCAGAGGCCTGTGGCCCCTTAGAGACTAGCAAACTTGGTTTGCTAGAGATGCAGTGCCTGGTGTCAGAGGCCTGTGGCCCCTTAGAGATTAGCAAACTTGGTTTGCTAGAGATGCAGTGCCTGGTGTCAGAGACCTGTGGCCCCTTAGAGACTAGCAAACCTGGTTTGCTAGAGATGCAGTGCCTGGTGTCAGAGGCCTGTGGCCCCTTAGAGACTAGCAAACCTGGTTTGCTAGAGATGCAGTGCCTGGTGTCAGGCCCCTGTGGCCCCTTAGAGACTAGCAAACCTGGTTTGCTAGAGATGCAGTGCCTGGTGTCAGAGGCCTGTGGCCCCTTAGAGACTAGCAAACCTGGTTTGCTAGAGATGCAGTGCCTGGTGTCAGAGGCCTGTGGCCCCTTAGAGACTAGCAAACCTGGTTTGCTAGAGATGCAGTGCCTGGTGTCAGAGGCCTGTGGCCCCTTAGAGACTAGCAAACCTGGTTTGCTAGAGATGCAGTGCCTGGTGTCAGAGGCCTGTGGCCCCTTAGAGACTAGCAAACCTGGTTTGCTAGAGATGCAGTGCCTGGTGTCAGAGGCCTGTGGCCCCTTAGAGACTAGCAAACCTGGTTTGCTAGAGATGCAGTGCCTGGTGTCAGGCCCCTGTGGCCCCTTAGAGACTAGCAAACCTGGTTTGCCAGAGATGCAGTGCCTGGTGTCAGGCCCCTGTGGCCCCTTAGAGACTAGCAAACATGGTTTGCTAGAGATGCAGTGCCTGGTGTCAGGCCCCTGTGGCCCCTTAGAGACTAGCAAACCTGGTTTTCTAGAGATGCAGTGCCTGGTGTCAGGCCCCTGTGGCCCCTTAGAGACTAGCAAACCTGGTTTGCTAGAGATGCAGTGCCTGGTGTCAGGCCCCTGTGGCCCCTTAGAGACTAGCAAACCTGGTTTGCTAGAGATGCAGTGCCTGGTGTCACAGACCTGTGGCCCCTTAGAGATTAGCAAACCTGGTTTGCTAGAGATGCAGTGCCTGGTGTCACAGACCTGTGGCCCCTTAGAGACTAGCAAACCTGGTTTGCTAGAGATGCAGTGCCTGGTGTCAGGCCCCTGTGGCCCCTTAGAGACTAGCAAACCTGGTTTGCTAGAGATGCAGTGCCTGGTGTCAGGCCCCTGTGGCCCCTTAGAGACTAGCAAACCTGGTTTGCTAGAGATGCAGTGCCTGGTGTCAGGCCCCTGTGGCCCCTTAGAGACTAGCAAACCTGGTTTGCTAGAGATGCAGTGCCTGGTGTCAGAGGCCTGTGGCCCCTTAGAGACTAGCAAACCTGGTTTGCTAGAGATGCAGTGCCTGGTGTCAGAGGCCTGTGGCCCCTTAGAGACTAGCAAACCTGGTTTGCTAGAGATGCAGTGCCTGGTGTCAGAGGCCTGTGGCCCCTTAGAGACTAGCAAACCTGGTTTGCTAGAGATGCAGTGCCTGGTGTCAGAGGCCTGTGGCCCCTTAGAGACTAGCAAACCTGGTTTGCTAGAGATGCAGTGCCTGGTGTCAGGCCTGTGGCCCCTTAGAGACTAGCAAACCTGGTTTGCTAGAGATGCAGTGCCTGGTGTCAGGCCTGTGGCCCCTTAGAGACTAGCAAACTTGGTTTGCTAGAGATGCAGTGCCTTGTGTCAGAGACCTGTGGCCCCTTAGAGACTAGCAAACTTGGTTTGCTAGAGATGCAGTGCCTGGTGTCAGGCCCCTGTGGCCCCTTAGAGACTAGCAAACCTGGTTTGCTAGAGATGCAGTGCCTGGTGTCAGGCCCCTGTGGCCCCTTAGAGACTAGCAAACCTGGTTTGCTAGAGATGCAGTGCCTGGTGTCAGGCCCCTGTGGCCCCTTAGAGACTAGCAAACTTGGTTTGCTAGAGATGCAGTGCCTGGTGTCACAGACCTGTGGCCCCTTAGAGACTAGCAAACTTGGTTTGCTAGAGATGCAGTGCCTGGTGTCACAGACCTGTGGCCCCTTAGAGACTAGCAAACTTGGTTTGCTAGAGATGCAGTGCCTGGTGTCAGAGGCCTGTGGCCCCTTAGAGACTAGCAAACTTGGTTTGCTAGAGATGCAGTGCCTGGTGTCAGAGGCCTGTGGCCCCTTAGAGATTAGCAAACTTGGTTTGCTAGAGATGCAGTGCCTGGTGTCAGAGACCTGTGGCCCCTTAGAGACTAGCAAACCTGGTTTGCTAGAGATGCAGTGCCTGGTGTCAGAGGCCTGTGGCCCCTTAGAGACTAGCAAACCTGGTTTGCTAGAGATGCAGTGCCTGGTGTCAGGCCCCTGTGGCCCCTTAGAGACTAGCAAACCTGGTTTGCTAGAGATGCAGTGCCTGGTGTCAGAGGCCTGTGGCCCCTTAGAGACTAGCAAACCTGGTTTGCTAGAGATGCAGTGCCTGGTGTCAGAGGCCTGTGGCCCCTTAGAGACTAGCAAACCTGGTTTGCTAGAGATGCAGTGCCTGGTGTCAGAGGCCTGTGGCCCCTTAGAGACTAGCAAACCTGGTTTGCTAGAGATGCAGTGCCTGGTGTCAGAGGCCTGTGGCCCCTTAGAGACTAGCAAACCTGGTTTGCTAGAGATGCAGTGCCTGGTGTCAGAGGCCTGTGGCCCCTTAGAGACTAGCAAACCTGGTTTGCTAGAGATGCAGTGCCTGGTGTCAGGCCCCTGTGGCCCCTTAGAGACTAGCAAACCTGGTTTGCCAGAGATGCAGTGCCTGGTGTCAGGCCCCTGTGGCCCCTTAGAGACTAGCAAACATGGTTTGCTAGAGATGCAGTGCCTGGTGTCAGGCCCCTGTGGCCCCTTAGAGACTAGCAAACCTGGTTTTCTAGAGATGCAGTGCCTGGTGTCAGGCCCCTGTGGCCCCTTAGAGACTAGCAAACCTGGTTTGCTAGAGATGCAGTGCCTGGTGTCAGGCCCCTGTGGCCCCTTAGAGACTAGCAAACCTGGTTTGCTAGAGATGCAGTGCCTGGTGTCACAGACCTGTGGCCCCTTAGAGATTAGCAAACCTGGTTTGCTAGAGATGCAGTGCCTGGTGTCACAGACCTGTGGCCCCTTAGAGACTAGCAAACCTGGTTTGCTAGAGATGCAGTGCCTGGTGTCAGGCCCCTGTGGCCCCTTAGAGACTAGCAAACCTGGTTTGCTAGAGATGCAGTGCCTGGTGTCAGGCCCCTGTGGCCCCTTAGAGACTAGCAAACCTGGTTTGCTAGAGATGCAGTGCCTGGTGTCAGGCCCCTGTGGCCCCTTAGAGACTAGCAAACCTGGTTTGCTAGAGATGCATTGCCTGGTGTCAGGCCCCTGTGGCCCCTTAGAGACTAGCAAACCTGGTTTGCTAGAGATGCAGTGCCTGGTGTCAGGCCCCTGTGGCCCCTTAGAGACTAGCAAACCTGGTTTGCTAGAGATGCAGTGCCTGGTGTCAGGCCCCTGTGGCCCCTTAGAGACTAGCAAACCTGGTTTGCTAGAGATGCATTGCCTGGTGTCAGGCCCCTGTGGCCCCTTAGAGACTAGCAAACCTGGTTTGCTAGAGATGCAGTGCCTGGTGTCAGGCCCCTGTGGCCCCTTAGAGACTAGCAAACCTGGTTTGCTAGAGATGCAGTGCCTGGTGTCAGAGGCCTGTGGCCCCTTAGAGACTAGCAAACCTGGTTTGCTAGAGATGCAGTGCCTGGTGTCAGAGGCCTGTGGCCCCTTAGAGACTAGCAAACCTGGTTTGCTAGAGATGCAGTGCCTGGTGTCAGAGGCCTGTGGCCGCTTAGAGACTAGCAAACCTGGTTTGCTAGAGATGCAGTGCCTGGTGTTAGGCCCCTGTGGCCCCTTAGAGACTAGCAAAGTTGGTTTGCTAGAGATGCAGTGCCTGGTGTCAGAGACCTGTGGCCCCTTAGAGACTAGCAAACCTGGTTTGCTAGAGATGCAGTGCCTGGTGTCAGAGGCCTGTGGCCCCTTAGAGACTAGCAAACCTGGTTTGCTAGAGATGCAGTGCCTGGTGTCAGGCCCCTGTGGCCCCTTAGAGACTAGCAAACCTGGTTTGCTAGAGATGCAGTGCCTGGTGTCAGGCCCCTGTGGCCCCTTAGAGACTAGCAAACCTGGTTTGCTAGAGATGCAGTGCCTGGTGTCAGGCCCCTGTGGCCTCTTAGAGACTAGCAAACCTGGTTTGCTAGAGATGCAGTGCCTGGTGTCAGAGGCCTGTGGCCCCTTAGAGACTAGCAAACTTGGTTTGCTAGAGATGCAGTGCCTGGTGTCAGGCCCCTGTGGCCCCTTAGAGACTAGCAAACCTGGTTTGCTAGAGATGCAGTGCCTGGTGTCAGGCCCCTGTGGCCCCTTAGAGACTAGCAAACCTGGTTTGCTAGAGATGCAGTGCCTGGTGTCAGGCCCCTGTGGCCCCTTAGAGACTAGCAAACCTGGTTTGCTAGAGATGCAGTGCCTGGTGTCAGGCCCCTGTGGCCCCTTAGAGACTAGCAAACCTGGTTTGCTAGAGATGCAGTGCCTGGTGTCAGGCCCCTGTGGCCCCTTAGAGACTAGCAAACCTGGTTTGCTAGAGATGCAGTGCCTGGTGTCAGGCCCCTGTGGCCCCTTAGAGACTAGCAAACCTGGTTTGCTAGAGATGCAGTGCCTGGTGTCAGAGGCCTGTGGCCCCTTAGAGACTAGCAAACCTGGTTTGCTAGAGATGCAGTGCCTGGTGTCAGAGGCCTGTGGCCCCTTAGAGACGAGCAAACCTGGTTTGCTAGAGATGCAGTGCCTGGTGTCAGAGGCCTGTGGCCACTTAGAGACTAGCAAACCTGGTTTGCTAGAGATGCAGTGCCTGGTGTTAGGCCCCTGTGGCCCCTTAGAGACTAGCAAAGTTGGTTTGCTAGAGATGCAGTGCCTGGTGTCAGAGACCTGTGGCCCCTTAGAGACTAGCAAACCTGGTTTGCTAGAGATGCAGTGCCTGGTGTCAGAGGCCTGTGGCCCCTTAGAGACTAGCAAACCTGGTTTGCTAGAGATGTAGTGCCTGGTGTCAGGCCCCTGTGGCCCCTTAGAGACTAGCAAACCTGGTTTGCTAGAGATGCAGTGCCTGGTGTCAGAGGCCTGTGGCCCCTTAGAGACTAGCAAACCTGGTTTGCTAGAGATGCAGTGCCTGGTGTCAGGCCCCTGTGGCCCCTTAGAGACTAGCAAACCTGGTTTGCTAGAGATGCAGTGCCTGGTGTCAGGCCCCTGTGGCCCCTTAGAGACTAGCAAACCTGGTTTGCTAGAGATGCAGTGCCTGGTGTCAGGCCCCTGTGGCCCCTTAGAGACTAGCAAACCTGGTTTGCTAGAGATGCAATGTCTGGTGTCAGGCCCCTGTGGCCCCTTAGAGACTAGCAAACCTGGTTTGCTAGAGATGCAGTGCCTGGTGTCAGAGGCCTGTGGCCCCTTAGAGACTAGCAAACCTGGTTTGCTAGAGATGCAGTGCCTGGTGTCAGAGGCCTGTGGCCCCTTAGAGACTAGCAAACCTGGTTTGCTAGAGATGCAGTGCCTGGTGTCAGAGGCCTGTGGCCCCTTAGAGACTAGCAAACCTGGTTTGCTAGAGATGCAGTGCCTGGTGTCAGAGGCCTGTGGCCCCTTAGAGACTAGCAAACCTGGTTTGCTAGAGATGCAGTGCCTGGTGTCAGAGGCCTGTGGCCCCTTAGAGACTAGCAAACCTGGTTTGCTAGAGATGCAGAGCCTGGTGTCAGAGGCCTGTGGCCCCTTAGAGACTAGCAAACCTGGTTTGCTAGAGATGCAGTGCCTGGTGTCAGAGGCCTGTGGCCGCTTAGAGACTAGCAAACCTGGTTTGCTAGAGATGCAGTGCCTGGTGTTAGGCCCCTGTGGCCCCTTAGAGACTAGCAAACCAGGTTTGCTAGAGATGCAGTGCCTGGTGTCAGAGGCCTGTGGCCCCTTAGAGACTAGCAAACCTGGTTTGCTAGAAATGCAGTGCCTGGTGTCAGAGGCCTGTGGCCCCTTAGAGACTAGCAAACCTGGTTTGCTAGAGATGCAGTGCCTGGTGTCAGAGGCCTGTGGCCCCTTAGAGACTAGCAAACCTGGTTTGCTAGAGATGCAGTGACTTGTGTCAGAGGCCTGTGGCCCCTTAGAGACTAGCAAACCTGGTTTGCTAGAGATGCAGTGCCTGGTGTCAGAGGTCTGTGGCCCCTTAGAGACTAGCAAACCTGGTTTGCTAGAGATGCAGTGCCTGGTGTCAGGCCCCTGTGGCCCCTTAGAGACTAGCAAAGTTGGTTTGCTAGAGATGCAGTGCCTGGTGTCAGAGACCTGTGGCCCCTTAGAGACTAGCAAACCTGGTTTGCTAGAGATGCAGTGCCTGGTCTCAGAGGCCTGTGGCCCCTTAGAGACTAGCAAACCTGGTTTGCTAGAGATGCAGTGCCTGGTGTCAGGCCCCTGTGGCCCCTTAGAGACTAGCAAACCTGGTTTGCTAGAGATGCAGTGCCTGGTGTCAGAGGCCTGTGGCCCCTTAGAGACTAGCAAACCTGGTTTGCTAGAGATGCAGTGCCTGGTGTCAGAGGCCTGTGGCCCCTTAGAGACTAGCAAACCTGGTTTGCTAAAGATGCAGTGCCTGGTGTCAGAGGCCTGTGGCCCCTTAGAGACTAGCAAACCTGGTTTGCTAGAGATGCAGTGCCTGGTGTCAGAGGCCTGTGGCCCCTTAGAGACTAGCAAACCTGGTTTGCTAGAGATGCAGTGCCTGGTGTCAGGCCTGTGGCCCCTTAGAGACTAGCAAACCTGGTTTGCTAGAGATGCAGTGCCTGGTGTCAGGCCTGTGGCCCCTTAGAGACTAGCAAACCTGGTTTGCTAGAGATGCAGTGCCTGGTGTCAGGCCTGTGGCCCCTTAGAGACTAGCAAACTTGGTTTGCTAGAGATGCAGTGCCTTGTGTCAGAGACCTGTGGCCCCTTAGAGACTAGCAAACTTGGTTTGCTAGAGATGCAGTGCCTGGTGTCAGGCCCCTGTGGCCCCTTAGAGACTAGCAAACCTGGTTTGCTAGAGATGCAGTGCCTGGTGTCAGGCCCCTGTGGCCCCTTAGAGACTAGCAAACCTGGTTTGCTAGAGATGCAGTGCCTGGTGTCAGGCCCCTGTGGCCCCTTAGAGACTAGCAAACTTGGTTTGCTAGAGATGCAGTGCCTGGTGTCACAGACCTGTGGCCCCTTAGAGACTAGCAAACTTGGTTTGCTAGAGATGCAGTGCCTGGTGTCACAGACCTGTGGCCCCTTAGAGACTAGCAAACTTGGTTTGCTAGAGATGCAGTGCCTGGTGTCAGAGGCCTGTGGCCCCTTAGAGACTAGCAAACTTGGTTTGCTAGAGATGCAGTGCCTGGTGTCAGAGGCCTGTGGCCCCTTAGAGACTAGCAAACTTGGTTTGCTAGAGATGCAGTGCCTGGTGTCAGGCCCCTGTGGCCCCTTAGAGACTAGCAAACCTGGTTTGCTAGAGATGCAGTGCCTGGTGTCAGAGGCCTGTGGCCCCTTAGAGACTAGCAAACCTGGTTTGCTAGAGATGCAGTGCCTGGTGTCAGGCCCCTGTGGCCCCTTAGAGACTAGCAAACCTGGTTTGCTAGAGATGCAGTGCCTGGTGTCAGAGGCCTGTGGCCCCTTAGAGACTAGCAAACCTGGTTTGCTAGAGATGCAGTGCCTGGTGTCAGAGGCCTGTGGCCCCTTAGAGACTAGCAAACCTGGTTTGCTAGAGATGCAGTGCCTGGTGTCAGAGGCCTGTGGCCCCTTAGAGACTAGCAAACCTGGTTTGCTAGAGATGCAGTGCCTGGTGTCAGAGGCCTGTGGCCCCTTAGAGACTAGCAAACCTGGTTTGCTAGAGATGCAGTGCCTGGTTTCAGAGGCCTGTGGCCCCTTAGAGACTAGCAAACCTGGTTTGCTAGAGATGCAGTGCCTGGTGTCAGGCCCCTCTGGCCCCTTAGAGACTAGCAAACCTGGTTTGCTAGAGATGCAGTGCCTGGTGTCAGGCCCCTGTGGCCCCTTAGAGACTAGCAAACCTGGTTTGCTAGAGATGCAGTGCCTGGTGTCACAGACCTGTGGCCCCTTAGAGATTAGCAAACCTGGTTTGCTAGAGATGCAGTGCCTGGTGTCACAGACCTGTGGCCCCTTAGAGACTAGCAAACCTGGTTTGCTAGAGATGCATTGCCTGGTGTCAGGCCCCTGTGGCCCCTTAGAGACTAGCAAACCTGGTTTGCTAGAGATGCAGTGCCTGGTGTCAGGCCCCTGTGGCCCCTTAGAGACTAGCAAACCTGGTTTGCTAGAGATGCAGTGCCTGGTGTCAGGCCCCTGTGGCCCCTTAGAGACTAGCAAACCTGGTTTGCTAGAGATGCATTGCCTGGTGTCAGGCCCCTGTGGCCCCTTAGAGACTAGCAAACCTGGTTTGCTAGAGATGCAGTGCCTGGTGTCAGGCCCCTGTGGCCCCTTAGAGACTAGCAAACCTGGTTTGCTAGAGATGCAGTGCCTGGTGTCAGAGGCCTGTGGCCCCTTAGAGACTAGCAAACCTGGTTTGCTAGAGATGCAGTGCCTGGTGTCAGAGGCCTGTGGCCCCTTAGAGACTAGCAAACCTGGTTTGCTAGAGATGCAGTGCCTGGTGTCAGAGGCCTGTGGCCCCTTAGAGACTAGCAAACCTGGTTTGCTAGAGATGCAGTGCCTGGTGTCAGAGGCCTGTGGCCCCTTAGAGACTAGCAAACCTGGTTTGCTAGAGATGCAGTGCCTGGTGTCAGGCCCCTCTGGCCCCTTAGAGACTAGCAAACCTGGTTTGCTAGAGATGCAGTGCCTGGTGTCAGAGGCCTGTGGCCCCTTAGAGACTAGCAAACCTGGTTTGCTAGAGATGCAGTGCCTGGTGTCAGAGGCCTGTGGCCCCTTAAAGACTAGCAAACCTGGTTTGCTAGAGATGCAGTGCCTGGTGTCAGAGGCCTGTGGCCCCTTAGAGACTAGCAAACCTGGTTTGCTAGAGATGCAGTGCCTGGTGTCAGGCCCCTCTGGCCCCTTAGAGACTAGCAAACCTGGTTTGCTAGAGATGCAGTGCCTGGTGTCAGGCCCCTGTGGCCCCTTAGAGACTAGCAAACCTGGTTTGCTAGAGATGCAGTGCCTGGTGTCACAGACCTGTGGCCCCTTAGAGATTAGCAAACCTGGTTTGCTAGAGATGCCGTGCCTGGTGTCACAGACCTGTGGCCCCTTAGAGACTAGCAAACCTGGTTTGCTAGAGATGCATTGCCTGGTGTCAGGCCCCTGTGGCCCCTTAGAGACTAGCAAACCTGGTTTGCTAGAGATGCAGTGCCTGGTGTCAGGCCCCTGTGGCCCCTTAGAGACTAGCAAACCTGGTTTGCTAGAGATGCAGTGCCTGGTGTCAGGCCCCTGTGGCCCCTTAGAGACTAGCAAACCTGGTTTGCTAGAGATGCATTGCCTGGTGTCAGGCCCCTGTGGCCCCTTAGAGACTAGCAAACATGGTTTGCTAGAGATGCAGTGCCTGGTGTCAGGCCCCTGTGGCCCCTTAGAGACTAGCAAACCTGGTTTTCTAGAGATGCAGTGCCTGGTGTCAGGCCCCTGTGGCCCCTTAGAGACTAGCAAACCTGGTTTGCTAGAGATGCAGTGCCTGGTGTCAGGCCCCTGTGGCCCCTTAGAGACTAGCAAACCTGGTTTGCTAGAGATGCAGTGCCTGGTGTCACAGACCTGTGGCCCCTTAGAGATTAGCAAACCTGGTTTGCTAGAGATGCAGTGCCTGGTGTCACAGACCTGTGGCCCCTTAGAGACTAGCAAACCTGGTTTGCTAGAGATGCATTGCCTGGTGTCAGGCCCCTGTGGCCCCTTAGAGACTAGCAAACCTGGTTTGCTAGAGATGCAGTGCCTGGTGTCAGGCCCCTGTGGCCCCTTAGAGACTAGCAAACCTGGTTTGCTAGAGATGCAGTGCCTGGTGTCAGGCCCCTGTGGCCCCTTAGAGACTAGCAAACCTGGTTTGCTAGAGATGCATTGCCTGGTGTCAGGCCCCTGTGGCCCCTTAGAGACTAGCAAACATGGTTTGCTAGAGATGCAGTGCCTGGTGTCAGGCCCCTGTGGCCCCTTAGAGACTAGCAAACCTGGTTTTCTAGAGATGCAGTGCCTGGTGTCAGGCCCCTGTGGCCCCTTAGAGACTAGCAAACCTGGTTTGCTAGAGATGCAGTGCCTGGTGTCAGGCCCCTGTGGCCCCTTAGAGACTAGCAAACCTGGTTTGCTAGAGATGCAGTGCCTGGTGTCACAGACCTGTGGCCCCTTAGAGATTAGCAAACCTGGTTTGCTAGAGATGCAGTGCCTGGTGTCACAGACCTGTGGCCCCTTAGAGACTAGCAAACCTGGTTTGCTAGAGATGCATTGCCTGGTGTCAGGCCCCTGTGGCCCCTTAGAGACTAGCAAACCTGGTTTGCTAGAGATGCAGTGCCTGGTGTCAGGCCCCTGTGGCCCCTTAGAGACTAGCAAACCTGGTTTGCTAGAGATGCAGTGCCTGGTGTCAGGCCCCTGTGGCCCCTTAGAGACTAGCAAACCTGGTTTGCTAGAGATGCATTGCCTGGTGTCAGGCCCCTGTGGCCCCTTAGAGACTAGCAAACCTGGTTTGCTAGAGATGCAGTGCCTGGTGTCAGGCCCCTGTGGCCCCTTAGAGACTAGCAAACCTGGTTTGCTAGAGATGCAGTGCCTGGTGTCAGAGGCCTGTGGCCCCTTAGAGACTAGCAATACTGGTTTGCTAGAGATGCAGTGCCTGGTGTCAGAGGCCTGTGGCCCCTTAGAGACTAGCAAACCTGGTTTGCTAGAGATGCAGTGCCTGGTGTCAGAGGCCTGTGGCCGCTTAGAGACTAGCAAACCTGGTTTGCTAGAGATGCAGTGCCTGGTGTTAGGCCCCTGTGGCCCCTTAGAGACTAGCAAAGTTGGTTTGCTAGAGATGCAGTGCCTGGTGTCAGAGACCTGTGGCCCCTTAGAGACTAGCAAACCTGGTTTGCTAGAGATGCAGTGCCTGGTGTCAGAGGCCTGTGGCCCCTTAGAGACTAGCAAACCTGGTTTGCTAGAGATGCAGTGCCTGGTGTCAGGCCCCTGTGGCCCCTTAGAGACTAGCAAACCTGGTTTGCTAGAGATGCAGTGCCTGGTGTCAGGCCCCTGTGGCCCCTTAGAGACTAGCAAACCTGGTTTGCTAGAGATGCAGTGCCTGGTGTCAGGCCCCTGTGGCCCCTTAGAGACTAGCAAACCTGGTTTGCTAGAGATGCAGTGCCTGGTGTCAGAGGCCTGTGGCCCCTTAGAGACTAGCAAACTTGGTTTGCTAGAGATGCAGTGCCTGGTGTCAGGCCCCTGTGGCCCCTTAGAGACTAGCAAACCTGGTTTGCTAGAGATGCAGTGCCTGGTGTCAGGCCCCTGTGGCCCCTTAGAGACTAGCAAACCTGGTTTGCTAGAGATGCAGTGCCTGGTGTCACAGACCTGTGGCCCCTTAGAGATTAGCAAACCTGGTTTGCTAGAGATGCAGTGCCTGGTGTCAGGCCCCTGTGGCCCCTTAGAGACTAGCAAACCTGGTTTGCTAGAGATGCATTGCCTGGTGTCAGGCCCCTGTGGCCCCTTAGAGACTAGCAAACCTGGTTTGCTAGAGATGCAGTGCCTGGTGTCAGGCCCCTGTGGCCCCTTAGAGACTAGCAAACCTGGTTTGCTAGAGATGCAGTGCCTGGTGTCAGGCCCCTGTGGCCCCTTAGAGACTAGCAAACCTGGTTTGCTAGAGATGCATTGCCTGGTGTCAGGCCCCTGTGGCCCCTTAGAGACTAGCAAACCTGGTTTGCTAGAGATGCAGTGCCTGGTGTCAGGCCCCTGTGGCCCCTTAGAGACTAGCAAACCTGGTTTGCTAGAGATGCAGTGCCTGGTGTCAGAGGCCTGTGGCCCCTTAGAGACTAGCAAACCTGGTTTGCTAGAGATGCAGTGCCTGGTGTCAGAGGCCTGTGGCCCCTTAGAGACTAGCAAACCTGGTTTGCTAGAGATGCAGTGCCTGGTGTCAGAGGCCTGTGGCCCCTTAGAGACTAGCAAACCTGGTTTGCTAGAGATGCAGTGCCTGGTGTCAGAGGCCTGTGGCCGCTTAGAGACTAGCAAACCTGGTTTGCTAGAG
>NW_027053548.1:12500-20000 GCF_011386835.1 Chrysemys picta bellii
CCGCAGCGAGGGACTGCCTCCCGGCCGACTGGATCGGGCCCCTGGAAGTCTGGAAAAAAGAATGGAACCTGACGCCTCCGAGGAGGGGGCGCCCAGGGAAGGAGGGAGATCCGGGTTGACCTGGTGACCGGACGGGAAAGAGGCCACCGGGCGTCCCCCCCCTTAAAACCTAGGGGTTGACCTGGTGGCCGGAAAGCGAACCGGCCAGCAGGTGAACCCTTTCGATTCCACGGGTTGACCTGGTGCCCGGGAAGCGAACCGGCCAGCAGGTGAACCCGTTCGATTCCACGGGTTGACCTGGTGCCCGGGAGGGGACTCTGAAAATTTTTCAGCCCTTTCGACTCGGGGTTGACCTGGTGGCCGAGAGGGGACTCGCACGGCAGGCAAGCCGCCCTGGGCTGACCCTCCCCGGCCGCAGCGAGGGACTGCCTCCCGGCCGACAGGATCGGGCCCCTGGAAGTCTGGGGGGGGGGGAAATCGCCCCACGCCTCCGAGGAGGGCTGCCCGGGCGGGCCTGGCCCCGGAGCTCGAAAAAAAAAAAAAGGATCGGGCCCACTAGAGACATGGACCAGGCCGCCCTGGGCTCACCCTCCCCGGCCGCAGCGAGGGACTGCCTCCCGGCCGACTGGATCGGGCCCCTGGAAGTCTGGAAAAAAGACTGGAACCTGACGCCTCCGAGGAGGGGGCGCCCAGGGAAGGAGGGAGATCCGGGTTGACCTGGTGACCGGACGGGAAAGAGGCCACCGGGCGTCCCCCCCCTTAAAACCTAGGGGTTGACCTGGTGGCCGGAAAGCGAACCGGCCAGCAGGTGAACCCTTTCGATTCCACGGGTTGACCTGGTGCCCGGGAAGCGAACCGGCCAGCAGGTGAACCCGTTCGATTCCACGGGTTGACCTGGTGCCCGGGAGGGGACTCTGAAAATTTTTCAGCCCTTTCGACTCGGGGTTGACCTGGTGGCCGAGAGGGGACTCGCACGGCAGGCAAGCCGCCCTGGGCTCACCCTCCCCGGCCGCAGCGAGGGACTGCCACCCGGCCGACTGGATCGGGCCCCTGGAAGTCTGGAAAAAAGAATGGAACCTGACGCCTCCGAGGAGGGGGCGCCCAGGGAAGGAGGGAGATCCGGGTTGACCTGGTGACCGGACGGGAAAGAGGCCACCGGGCGTCCCCCCCCCTTAAAACCTAGGGGTTGACCTGGTGGCCGGAAAGCGAACCGGCCAGCAGGTGAACCCTTTCGATTCCACGGGTTGACCTGGTGGCCGGAAAGCGAACCGGCCAGCAGGTGAACCCGTTCGATTCCACGGGTTGACCTGGTGCCCGGGAGGGGACTCTGAAAATTTTTCAGCCCTTTCGACTCGGGGTTGACCTGGTGGCCGAGAGGGGACTCGCACGGCAGGCAAGCCGCCCTGGGCTGACCCTCCCCGGCCGCAGCGAGGGACTGCCTCCCGGCCGACAGGATCGGGCCCCTGGAAGTCTGGGGGCGGGGGGAAATCGCCCCACGCCTCCGAGGAGGGCTGCCCGGGCGGGCCTGGCCCCGGAGCTCGAAAAAAAAAAAAAGGATCGGGCCCACTAGAGACATGGACCAGGCCGCCCTGGGCTCACCCTCCCCGGCCGCAGCGAGGGACTGCCTCCCGGCCGACTGGATCGGGCCCCTGGAAGTCTGGAAAAAAGACTGGAACCTGACGCCTCCGAGGAGGGGGCGCCCAGGGAAGGAGGGAGATCCGGGTTGACCTGGTGACCGGACGGGAAAGAGGCCACCGGGCGTCCCCCCCCTTAAAACCTAGGGGTTGACCTGGTGGCCGGAAAGCGAACCGGCCAGCAGGTGAACCCTTTCGATTCCACGGGTTGACCTGGTGCCCGGGAAGCGAACCGGCCAGCAGGTGAACCCGTTCGATTCCACGGGTTGACCTGGTGCCCGGGAGGGGACTCTGAAAATTTTTCAGCCCTTTCGACTCGGGGTTGACCTGGTGGCCGAGAGGGGACTCGCACGGCAGGCAAGCCGCCCTGGGCTCACCCTCCCCGGCCGCAGCGAGGGACTGCCACCCGGCCGACTGGATCGGGCCCCTGGAAGTCTGGAAAAAAGAATGGAACCTGACGCCTCCGAGGAGGGGGCGCCCAGGGAAGGAGGGAGATCCGGGTTGACCTGGTGACCGGACGGGAAAGAGGCCACCGGGCGTCCCCCCCCCTTAAAACCTAGGGGTTGACCTGGTGGCCGGAAAGCGAACCGGCCAGCAGGTGAACCCTTTCGATTCCACGGGTTGACCTGGTGGCCGGAAAGCGAACCGGCCAGCAGGTGAACCCGTTCGATTCCACGGGTTGACCTGGTGCCCGGGAGGGGACTCAGAAAATTTTTCAGCCCTTTCGACTCGGGGTTGACCTGGTGGCCGAGAGGGGACTCGCACGGCAGGCAAGCCGCCCTGGGCTGACCCTCCCCGGCCGCAGCGAGGGACTGCCTCCCGGCCGACAGGATCGGGCCCCTGGAAGTCTGGGGGCGGGGGGAAATCGCCCCACGCCTCCGAGGAGGGCTGCCCGGGCGGGCCTGGCCCCGGAGCTCGAAAAAAAAAAAAAGGATCGGGCCCACTAGAGACATGGACCAGGCCGCCCTGGGCTCACCCTCCCCGGCCGCAGCGAGGGACTGCCTCCCGGCCGACTGGATCGGGCCCCTGGAAGTCTGGGGGGGGGGGGGGGAATGGAACCTGACGCCTCCGAGGAGGGGACGCCCAGGGAAGGAGGGAGATCCGGGTTGACCTGGTGACCGGACGGGAAAGAGGCCACCGGGCGTGCCCCCGTTAAAACCCCTAGGGGTTGACCTGGTGGCCGGAAAGCAAACCGGCCAGCAGGTGAACCCTTTCGATTCCACGGGTTGACCTGGTGCCCGGGAAGCGAACCGGCCAGCAGGTGAACCCGTCCGATTCCACGGGTTGACCTGGTGCCCGGGAGGGGACTCTGAAAATTTTTCAGCCCTTTCGACTCGGGGTTGACCTGGTGGCCGAGAGGGGCCTCGCACGGCAGGCAAGCCGCCCTGGGCTCACCCTCCCCGGCCGCAGCGAGGGACTGCCCCTCCCCACCCCCCGGCTGACAGGATCGGGCGCACTGGAAGTCCGGGACAGTATTTTCCCCGACGCCGGGGAGGGCGGGCGGAGGGGCTCTGGCGGCCAGCCCGGGCCCCGGAGCTCGAAAAGGAAAAAAGGACCGGGCCCGCGAGAGACGGGGGCCCTGCCGCAGGGGGGGGGGCAGTCCGACCGGGGCTCACCGTGCGGCAGGCCCGGGCGTCGGCAGGGGAAAGCGGGCGAGGAGGCGCGGGGCCGGGTGCCTACGGCCATACCGGACCGAACGCCCCCGATCCCGTCCGATCTCGGAAGGTAAACCGTCCCGGGCCTGGCTAGTACTTGGATGGGTGACCGCCTGGGAATCCCAGGTGCCGTAGGCAGCTTTTCCCGGTCCGAGTCAGCTCTCTCTCCTTTTCTGGGGGGGAAGGAGAGGGGGGGACGGGCCGGAAAGCCCCTCGTCGCTCCTGCCGAGTCGGAGGTCGCGGCCGCAGGTCACGGGTCTGGGCGCCTGGGGTCCGGCTCCCCACCCACCCGGCTTCCTCCGCGGAGGACCCCCCCCGGGGCCACCGAAGCCGCTGGGGGAGACCCCGGGCATGGGGCGGACTGGCCCGGACCCTCCCGGCCGCCGGCCCGCAGGTCCGCCCCGAATCCCCCCCCGCGGCCACCCAGGCCAGGCCTGGCCAGGCGGGACGGACGGCGGGTGTCCAGCGCCCAGCGGCTTCCTCCAGCGGGGACCCACGGACCCCAAAGCCGCAGGGGGAGGCCCCGGGCCCGGGACGGACTCGCTCGGACCCCCTGCGCCCGGCCGCCGGCCCGCGGGACCGCCCCGAATCCCCCCGCGGCCACCCAGGCCAGGCCTGGCCAGGCGGGACGGACGGCGGGTGTCCAGCGCCCAGCGGCTTCCTCCAGCGGGGACCCACGGACCCCAAAGCCGCAGGGGGAGGCCCCGGGCCCGGGCCCGACTCGCTCGGCCCCCCCGCCTCCCCTGCGCCCGGCCCCCGGCCCGCGGGACCGCCCCGAATCCCCCCGCGGCCACCCAGGCCAGGCCTGGCCAGGCGGGACGGACGGCGGGTGTCCAGCGCCCAGCGGCTTCCTCCAGCGGGGACCCACGGACCCCAAAGCCGCAGGGGGAGGCCCCGGGCCCGGGCCCGACTCGCTCGGCCCCCCCGCCTCCCCTGCGCCCGGCCCCCGGCCCGCGGGACCGCCCCGAATCCCCCCGCGGCCACCCAGGCCAGGCCTGGCCTGGCGGGACGGACGGCGGGTGTCCAGCTCCCAGTGGCTTCCTCCAGCGGGGACCCACGGACCCCAAAGCCGCAGGGGGAGGCCCCGGGCCCGGGACGGACTCGCTCGGCCCCCCCGCCTCCCCTGCGCCCGGCCCCCGGCCCGCGGGACCGCCCCGAATCCCCCCGCGGCCATCCAGGCCAGGCCTGGCCTGGCGGGCCGGTGTGCGGCTCCCCCGGGCTTCCTCCCCCGACGACCCGCGCCCCCCTGAGCCGCAGGCGGAGACCCCGGCCCCGGGGCGGACCGGCCCGGGCTCGCTCGAGCCCCCTGCGCCCGGCCCGCAGGACCGCCCCCCCGAATCCCCCGGGAGAGGCCCGGCCTGCACGCCACTGACGACCCGCGGCCCCCAAAGTCGCAGGAGGCGCCCCCCCCCGGTTAGCCCCGTCTCGCTCCGCGCCCCCCGCCCCTCGCTGCCGGGACCGGGCGCCGCCCCAGAGTCAGCCGCAGCCGGCCGGCCTGAGAGCTGCCCTCCTGTGGACGACGGTGAGTTTACCTTGATACTAACCGGCCGTCAGCCAGGTCAACCCCATTGCTAGACTGGGGTGGACCTGGTGGCCGAGTGGGGACTTGGAACATTTGACAGCTGCTTCCCGGGGCTTGACCGGTTGTCCTGAACGCCCCCCACCCCCAGCCCCAGCCCCCGGCTCCTGCTCCCCTCTCCCCAGCCTCGGTGCTCCGCTCCCTGCCTCGGAGGCTGCCTCTCTGCGGCGCCTGCATCGCCTCCGAGGACGCGCACCCTCCGGAGGCTGGACGTAAACCCACCACTGCCGCTGACCCGGCTCTCCGAGGGACGACTGTGAGGCCTCCCCCCCCCCCCCACCCCCGGACCGCCCTGGGGACGACTGCTAAGCCTCCCCCACCGGACCGCCCGGGGCAAGACTGCTAAGCCTCCCTCCCACACACACACACACACACTGTCGGGGGAGGACTATTAAGCTTTCCCCCTGGAGCGCCCGGGGCGGACGACTGTTAAGCCTGCCCCCGGAGTCCTCGGGGGAGGACTATTAAGCTTTCCCCCCTGGAGCGCCCGGGGGGGGACGACTATTAAGCCTGGCCCCCGGAGTCCTCGGGGGACGACTATTAAGCCTCCCCCGGACTGGCCGGGGGGCGACTATTAAGCCTCCCCCGGACCTGCTCCGTCTCGACTATTAAGCCCCCCTCTGTGGTCCTCAAGACCACTGCCGTGCTGCCCTCGGAGTGGGGTGACACCCGGGCCGGAAAGCAAACCGGCCACCAGGTCAACCCGTCGAATCCAATGGGTTGACCTGGTGGCCGGAAAGCAAACCAGCCGCCAGGTCAACCCGTCGAAACCAATGGGTTGACCTGGTGGCCGGAAAGCAAAACGGCCGCCAGGTCAACCCAGTAGATTCAGCGGGTTGACCTGGTGGCCGAACGGGGACTTTGAAAATTTGACAGCCGCTTCCCGGGGGTTGACCTGTTGTCCCGGTGGGGACTTTGAACATTTGACAGCCGCCTCCCAGGGCTTGACCTATTGTCCCGGTGGGGACTTTGAGAATTTTACAGCCGCTTCCCGGGGCTTGACCTGGTGGCCGAGTGGGGACGTTGAACATTTGACAGCCGCTTCCAGGGGGTTGACCTGTTGTCCTGAACGCCCCCCACCTCCCCCCCGGCTCCTGCTCCCCACTCCCCAGCCTCGGTGCTCCGCTCCCTGCCTCGGAGGCTGCCTCTCTGCGGCGGCTGCATCGCGTCCGAGGACGCTCACCCTCCGGAGGCTGGACGTAAAGCCTGACACCCGCCACCGCCGCCGACACGGCTCTCGGAGGGACGACTCTGAGGCCTCCCCCCACCCCCGGACCGCCCTGGGGACGACTGCTAAGCCTCCCCCCCGCCCACACCCACACCCACACTGTCGGGGGATGACTCTTAAGCCTCTCCCAGACTGCCTGGGGAACGACTATTAAGCCTGCCCCCCGGAGCACTCGGGGGACGACTATTAAGCCTCCCGCGGACTGCCCGGGGGATGACTATTAAGCCTCCCCTGGAACGACTATTAAGCCTCCCCCGGACTGGCCGGGGGGCGACTATTAAGCCTATCCTCGGGGGAGGACTATTAAGCTTTCCCCCTGGAGCGCCCGGGGGGACGACTATTAAGCCTGGCCCCCGGAGTCCTCGGGGGACGACTATTAAGCCTCCCCCGGACCTGCTCCCTCTCGACTATTAAGCCCCCCCTCTGCGGTCCTCAGCACCACTGCCGCGCTGCCCTGGGAGTGGGGTGACATCCGGTCCGGAAAGCAAACCGGCCACCAGGTCAACCCGTCGAATCCAATGGGTTGACCTGGTGGCCGGAAAGCAAACCGGTCGCCAGGTCAACCCGTCGAATCCAATGGGTTGACCTGGTGGCCGGAAAGCAAACCGGCCGCCAGGTCAACCCAGTAGATTCAGCGGGTTGACCTGGTGGCCGAACGGGGACTTTGAAAATTTGACAGCCGCTTCCCGGGGGTTGACCTGTTGTCCCGGTGGGGACTTTGAACATTTGACAGCCGCCTCCCAGGGCTTGACCTGTTGTCCCGGGGGGGACTTTGAACATTTGACAGCCGCTTCCCGGGGCTTGATCGGTTGTCCTGAACGCCCCCCCCACCCACCCACCCCAGCCCCCGGCTCCTGCTCCCCTCTCCCCAGCCTCGGTGCTCCGCTCCTTGCCTCAGAGGCTGCCTCTCTGCGGCAGCTGCATCCCGTCCGAGGACGCTCACCCTCCGGAGGCTGGACGTAAAGCCTGACACCCGCCACCGCCGCCGACCCGGCTCTCCGAGGGACGACTCTGAGGCCTCCCCCCACCCCCCGGACCGCCCTGATGACGACTGCTAAGCCTCCCCCACCGGACCGCCCGGGGGAAGACTGCGACGCCTCCCGCCAGGCCCCCACCCAGCCTGGGGGAAGACTGCTAAGCCTCCCCCCCCACACACACACACACACTGTCGGGGGATGACGATTAAGCCTCTCCCGGACTGCCCGGGGGACGACTATTAAGCCTCCCCTGGAACCACTATTAAGCCTGCCCCCGGAGTCCTCGGATGACGACTGCTAAGCCTCCCCCACCGGACCGCCCGGGGCAAGACTGCTAAGCCTCCCTCCCACACACACACACACACTCTCGGGGGAGGACTATTAAGCTTTCCCCCTGGAGCGCCCGGGGCGGATGACTGTTAAGCCT
>NW_027053549.1:0-27140 GCF_011386835.1 Chrysemys picta bellii
GGGAGCTGAGGGGGATGTCAGGGCACTAGGTAGCGGGTGGGGGAGGGGAGGGGGGAGCTGAGGGGGATGTCGGGGCACTAGGGAGCGGGTGGGGGAGGGGGGGAGCTGAGGGGGATGTCAGGGCACTAGGGAGCGGGTGGGGGAGGGGATGGGGCTGAGGGGGATGTCGGGGCACTAGGTAGCGGGTGGGGGAGGGGAGGGGGGGGAGCTGAGGGGGATGTGGGGGCACTAGGGAGCGGGTGGGGGAGGGGATGGGGGGGGCTGAGGGGGATGTCGGGGCACTAGGTAGCGGGTGGGGGAGGGGAGGGGGGCTGAGGGGGATGTCGGGGCACTAGGGAGCGGGTGGGGGAGGGGAGGGGGGCTGAGGGGGATGTCGGGGCACTAGGGAGCGGGTGGGGGAGGGGACGGGGCTGAGGGGGATGTCGGGGCACTAGGGAGCGGGTAGGGGAGGAGATGGGAGCTGAGGGGGATGTCGGGGCACTAGGGAGGGGGTGGGGGAGGGGATGGGGGCTGAGGGGGATGTCGGGGCACTAGGTAGCGGGTGGGGGAGGGGATGGGGGCTGAGGGGGAGGTCGGGGCACTAGGTAGCGGGTGGGGGAGGGGATGGGGGCTGAGGGGGATGTCGGGGCACTAGGGAGCGGGTGGGGGAGGGGGGGAGCTGAGGGGGATGTCGGGGCACTAGGGAGGGGGTGGGGGAGGGGATGGGGGCTGAGGGAGATGTCGGGGCACTAGGGAGCGGGTGGGGGAGGGGATGGGGCTGAGGGGGATGTCGGGGCACTGGGGAGCGGGTGGGGGAGGGGATGGGGGCTGAGGGGGATGTCGGGGCACTAGGGAGCGGGTGGGGGAGGGGGGAGCTGAGGGGGATGTCGGGGCACTAGGGAGCGGGTGGGGGAGGGGAGGGGGAGCTGAGGGGGATGTCGGGGCACTAGGGAGCGGGTGGGGGAGGGGATGGGGGCTGAGGGGGATGTCGGGGCACTAGGGAGCGGGTGGGGGAGGGGGAGCTGAGGGGGATGTCGGGGCACTAGGGAGCGGGTGGGGGAGGGGATGGGGGCTGAGGGGGATGTCGGGGCACTAGGGAGCGGGTGGGGGAGGGGATGGGGGCTGAGGGGGATGTCGGGGCACTAGGGAGCGGGTGGGGGAGGGGGAGCTGAGGGGGATGTCGGGGCACTAGGGAGCGGGTGGGGGAGGGGGAGCTGAGGGGGATGTCGGGGCACTAGGGAGCGGGTGGGGGCTGAGGGGGATGTCGGGGCACTAGGGAGCGGGTGGGGGTGGGGGAGGGGGGGAGCTGAGGGGGATGTCGGGGCACTAGGTAGCGGGTGGGGGAGGGGAGGGGGGCTGAGGGGGATGTCGGGGCACTGGGGAGCGGGTGGGGGAGGGGAGGGGGGCTGAGGGGGATGTCGGGGCACTAGGGAGCGGGTGGGGGAGGGGGAGGAGCTGAGGGAGATGTCGGGGCACTAGGGAGCGGGTGGGGGAGGGGATGGGAGCTGAGGGGGATGTCGGGGCACTAGGGAGCGGGTGGGGGAGGGGATGGGGGCTGAGGGGGATGTCGGGGCACTAGGGAGCGGGTGGGGGGGATGGGGGCTGAGGGGGATGTCGGGGCACTAGGGAGCGGGTGGGGGAGGGGATGGGGGCTGAGGGGGATGTCGGGGCACTAGGGAGCGGGTGGGGGAGGGGGGAGCTGAGGGGGATGTCGGGGCACAAGGGAGCGGGTGGGGGAGGGGATGGGGGCTGAGCGGGATGTCGGGGCACTAGGGAGTGGGTGGGGGAGGGGGGGCTGAGTGGGATGTCGGGGCACTAGGGAGCGGGTGGGGGAGGGGATGGGGGCTGAGGGGGATGTCGGGGCACTAGGGAGCGGGTGGGGGAGGGGATGGGGGCTGAGGGGGATGTCGGGGCACTAGGGAGCGGGTGGGGGGGAAGCTCAGGGGGATGTCGGGGCACTAGGGAGCGGGTGGGGGAGGGGAGGGGGGGGAGCTGAGGGGGATGTCGGGGCACTAGGGAGCGGGTGGGGGAGGGGATGGGGGCTGAGGGGGATGTCGGGGCACTAGGGAGCGGGTGGGGGAGGGGATGGGGGCTGAGGGGGATGTCGGGGCACTAGGGAGCGGGTGGGGGAGGGGATGGGAGTGAGGGGGATGTCGGGGCACTAGGGAGCGGGAGGGGGGGAGCTGAGGGGGATGTCGGGGCACTAGGTAGCGGGTGGGGGAGGGGAGGGGGGGGAGCTGAGGGGGATGTCGGGGCACTAGGGAGCGGGTGGGGGAGGAGATGGGGGCTGAGGGGGATGTCGGGGCACTAGGGAGCGGGTGGGGGGGGAGCTGAGGGGGATGTCGGGGCACTAGGTAGCGGGTGGGGGAGGGGAGGGGGGGAGCTGAGGGGGATGTCGGGGCACTAGGGAGCGGGTGGGGGAGGGGGGGAGCTGAGGGGGATGTGGGGGCACTAGGGAGCGGGTGGGGGAGGGGATGGGGGCTGAGGGGGATGTCGGGGCACTAGGGAGCGGGTGGGGGAGGGGATGGGGGCTGAGGGGGATGTCGGGGCACTAGGGAGCGGGTGGGGGAGGAGATGGGGCTGAGGGGGATGTCGGGGCACTAGGGAGCGGGTGGGGGGGGAGCTGAGGGGGATGTCGGGGCACTAGGGAGCGGGTGGGGGAGGGGAGGGGGGGAGCTGAGGGGGATGTCGGGGCACTAGGGAGCGGGTGGGGGAGGGGATGGGGGCTGAGGGGGATGTCGGGGCACTAGGGAGCGGGTGGGGGAGGGGATGGGGGCTGAGGGGGATGTCGGGGCACTAGGGAGCGGGTGGGGGAGGGGGAGCTGAGGGAGATGTCGGGGCACAAGGGAGCGGGTGGGGGAGGGGATGGGGGCTGAGGGGGATGTCGGGGCACTAGGGAGCGGGTGGGGGAGGGGATGGGGGCTGAGGGGGATGTCGGGGCACTAGGGAGCGGATGAGGGAGGGGAGGGGGAGCTGAGGGGGATGTCGGGGCACTAGGGAGCGGGTGGGGGAGGGGATGGGGGTTGAGGGGGATGTCGGGGCACTAGGGAGCGGGTGGGGGAGGGGATGGGGGCTGAGGGAGATGTTGGGGCACAAGGGAGCGGGTGGGGGAGGGGAGGGGGAGCTGAGGGGGATGTGGGGGCACTAGGGAGCGGGTGGGGGAGGGGATGGGGCTGAGGGGGATGTCGGGGCACTAGGTAGCGGGTGGGGGAGGGGATGGGGCTGTGGGGGATGTCGGGGCACTAGGGAGCGGGTGGGGGAGGGGATGGGAGCTGAGGGGGATGTCGGGGCACTAGGGAGCGGGTGGGGGAGGGGATGGGGGCTGAGGGGGATGTCGGGGCACTAGGTAGCGGGTGGGGGAGGGGAGGGGGAGCTGAGGGGGATGTGGGGGCACTAGGGAGCGGGTGGGGGAGGGGATGGGGCTGAGGGGGATGTCGGGGCACTAGGTAGCGGGTGGGGGAGGGGATGGGGCTGTGGGGGATGTCGGGGCACTAGGGAGCGGGTGGGGGAGGGGATGGGGGCTGAGGGGGATGTCGGGGCACTAGGGAGCGGGTGGGGGAGGGGATGGGAGCTGAGGGGGATGTCGGGGCACTAGGTAGTGGGTGGGGGAGGGGATGGGGCTGAGGGGGATGTCGGGGCACTAGGTAGCGGGTGGGGGAGGGGATGGGGGCTGAGGGGGATGTCGGGGCACTAGGGAGCGGGTGGGGGAGGGGGGGGAGCTGAGGGGGATGTCGGGGCACTAGGTAGCGGGTGGGGGAGGGGATGGGGGCTGAGGGGGATGTCGGGGCACTAGGGAGCGGGTGGGGGAGGAGATGGGAGCTGAGGGGGATGTCGGGGCACTAGGGAGCGGGTGGGGGAGGAGATGGGAGCTCAGGGGGATGTCGGGGCACTAGGGAGCGGGTGGGGGAGGGGATGGGGGCTGAGGGGGATGTCGGTGCACTAGGGAGCGGGTGGGGGAGGAGATGGGAGCTGAGGGGGATGTCGGGGCACTAGGGAGCGGGTGGGGGAGGGGATGGGAGCTGAGGGGGATGTCGGGGCACTGGGGAGCGGGTGGGGGAGGGGGGGAGCTGAGAGGGATGTGGGGGCACTAGGGAGCGGGTGGGGGAGGGGGGGGGAGCTGAGGGGGATGTCGGGGCACTAGGTAGCGGGTGGGGGAGGGGATGGGGGCTGAGGGGGATGTCGGGGCACTAGGGAGCGGGTGGGGGAGGAGATGGGAGCTGAGGGGGATGTCGGGGCACTAGGGAGCGGGTGGGGGAGGGGATCGGGGCTGAGGGGGATGTCGGGGCACTAGGGAGCGGGTGGGGGAGGGGATGGGGGCTGAGGGGGATGTAGGGGCACTAGGGAGCGGGTGGGGGAGGGGGGCTGAGGGGGATGTCGGGGCACTAGGGAGCGGGTGGGGGAGGGGAGGGGGAGCTGAGGGGGATGTCGGGGCACTAGGGAGCGGGTGGGGGAGGGGATGGGGCTGAGAGGGATGTCGGGGCACTAGGGAGCGGGTGGGGGAGGGGGGGCTGAGGGGGATGTCGGGGCACTAGGGAGCGGGTGGGGGAGGAGATGGGGGCTGAGGGGGATGTCGGGGCACTAGGGAGCGGGTGGGGGAGCGGGGGAGCTGAGGGGGATGTCGGGGCACTAGGTAGCGGGTGGGGGAGGGAATGGGGCTGAGGGGGATGTCGGGGCACTAGGGAGCGGGTGGCGGAGGGGATGGGGCTGAGGGGGATGTCGGGGCACTAGGGAGCGGGTGGGGGATGGGGGCTGAGGGGGATGTCGGGGCACTAGGGAGCGGGTGGGGGAGGGGGGGAGCTGAGGGGGATGTCGGGGCACTAGGGAGCGGGTGGGGGAGGGGATGGGGGCTGAGGGGGATGTCGGGGCACTAGGTAGCGGGTGGGGGAGGGGAGGGGGAGCTGAGGGGGATGTCGGGGCACTAGGGAGCGGGTGGGGGAGGGGATGGGGGTGAGGTGGTTGTCGGGGCACTAGGGAGCGGGTGGGGGAGGGGATGGGGGCTGAGGGGGATGTCGGGGCACTAGGGAGCGGGTGGCGGAGGGGATGGGGCTGAGGGGGATGTCGGGGCACTAGGGAGCGGGTGGGGGAGGGGGGGGGCTGAGGGGGATGTCGGGGCACTAGGGAGCGGGTGGGGGAGGGGGAGTTGAGGGGGATGTCGGGGCACTAGGGAGCGGGTGGGGGAGGGTAGGGGGGCTGAGGGGGATGTCGGGGCACTAGGGAGCGTGTGGGGGAGGGGAGGGGGGGCTGAGGGGGATGTCGGGGCACTAGGTAGCGGGTGGGGGAGGGGAGGGGGGGCTGAGGGGGATGTCGGGGCACTAGGTAGCGGGTGGGGGAGGGGATGGGGCTGAGGGGGATGTCGGGGCACTAGGTAGCGGGTGGGGGAGGGGATGGGGGCTGAGGGAGATGTCGGGGCACTAGGGAGCGGGTGGGGGAGGGGATGGGGGCTGAGGGGGATGTCGGGGCACTAGGGAGCGGGTGGGGGAGGGGATGGGGGCTGAGGGGGATGTCGGGGCACTAGGGAGCGGGTGGGGGAAGGGATGGGGGCTGAGGGGGATGTCGGGGCACTAGGGAGCGGGTGGGGGAGGGGAGGGGGGGGCTGAGGGGGATGTCGGGGCACTAGGGAGCGGGTGGGGGAGGGGATGGGGGCTGAGGGGGATGTCGGGGCACTAGGGAGCGGGTGGGGGAGGGGGGGAGCTGAGGGGGATGTCGGGGCACTAGGTAGCGGGTGGGGGAGGGGATGGGGCTGAGGGGGATGTCGGGGCACTAGGTAGCGGGTGGGGGAGGGGATGGGGGCTGAGGGGGATGTCGGGGCACTAGGGAGCGGGTGGGGGAGGGGATTGGGGCTGAGGGGGATGTCGGGGCACTAGGGAGCGGGTGGGGGAGGGGATGGGGGCTGAGGGGGATGTCAGGGCACTAGGGAGCGGGTGGGGGAAGGGATGGGGGCTGAGGGGGATGTCGGGGCACTAGGGAGCGGGTGGGGGAGGGGAGGGGGGGCTGAGGGGGATGTCGGGGCACTAGGGAGCGGGTGGGGGAGGGGATGGGGGCTGAGGGGGATGTCGGGGCACTAGGGAGCGGGTGGGGGAGGGGATGGGGGCTGAGGGGGATGTCAGGGCACTAGGGAGCGGGTGGGGGAGGGGGAGCTGAGGGGGATGTCGGGGCACTAGGGAGCGGGTGGGGGAGGGGGAGCTGAGGGGGATGTCGGGGCACTAGGTAGCGGGTGGTGGAGGGGAGGGGGGCTGAGGGGGATGTCGGGGCACTGGGGAGCGGGTGGGGGAGGGGAGGGGGGCTGAGGGGGATGTCGGGGCACTAGGGAGCGGGTGGGGGAGGGGGAGGAGCTGAGGGAGATGTCGGGGCACTAGGGAGCGGGTGGGGGAGGGGATGGGAGCTGAGGGGGATGTCGGGGCACTAGGGAGCGGGTGGGGGAGGGGATGGGGGCTGAGGGGGATGTCGGGGCACTAGGGAGCGGGTGGGGGGGACGGGGGCTGAGGGGGATGTCGGGGCACTAGGGAGCGGGTGGGGGAGGGGATGGGGGCTGAGGGGGATGTCGGGGCACTAGGGAGCGGGTGGGGGAGGGGGGAGCTGAGGGGGATGTCGGGGCACAAGGGAGCGGGTGGGGGAGGGGATGGGGGCTGAGGGGGATGTCGGGGCACTAGGGAGTGGGTGGGGGAGGGGGGGCTGAGTGGGATGTCGGGGCACTAGGGAGCGGGTGGGGGAAGGGATGGGGGCTGAGGGGGATGTCGGGGCACTAGGGAGCGGGTGGGGGAGGGGATGGGGGCTGAGGGGGATGTCGGGGCACTAGGGAGCGGGTGGGGGGGAAGCTGAGGGGGATGTCGGGGCACTAGGGAGCGGGTGGGGGAGGGGAGGGGGGGGAGCTGAGGGGGATGTCGGGGCACTAGGGAGCGGGTGGGGGAGGGGATGGGGGCTGAGGGGGATGTCGGGGCACTAGGGAGCGGGTGGGGGAGGGGATGGGGGCTGAGGGGGATGTCGGGGCACTAGGGAGCGGGTGGGGGAGGGGATGGGAGTGAGGGGGATGTTGGGGCACTAGGGAGCGGGTGGGGAGGGGATGGGGGCTGAGGGGGATTTGGGGGCACTAGGGAGCGGGTGGGGGAGGGGATGGGGGCTGAGGGGGATGTGGGGGCACTAGGGAGCGGGTGGGGGAGGGGAGGGGGGGCTGAGGGGGATGTCGGGGCACTAGGTAGCGGGTGGGGGAGGGGATGGGGCTGAGGGGGATGTCGGGGCACTAGGGAGCGGGTGGGGGAGGGGATGGGGGCTGAGGGGGATGTCGGGGCACTAGGGAGCGGGTGGGGGAGGGGATGGGGGCTGAGGGGGATGTCAGGGCACTAGGGAGCGGGTGGGGGAGGGGGAGCTGAGGGGGATGTCGGGGCACTAGGGAGCGGGTGGGGGAGGGGATGGGGGCTGAGGGGGATGTCGGGGCACTAGGGAGCGGGTGGGGGAGGGGATGGGGGCTGAGGGGGATGTCAGGGCACTAGGGAGCGGGTGGGGGAGGGGGAGCTGAGGGGGATGTCGGGGCACTAGGGAGCGGGTGGGGGAGGGGGAGCTGAGGGGGATGTCGGGGCACTAGGTAGCGGGTGGTGGAGGGGAGGGGGGCTGAGGGGGATGTCGGGGCACTGGGGAGCGGGTGGGGGAGGGGAGGGGGGCTGAGGGGGATGTCGGGGCACTAGGGAGCGGGTGGGGGAGGGGGAGGAGCTGAGGGAGATGTCGGGGCACTAGGGAGCGGGTGGGGGAGGGGATGGGAGCTGAGGGGGATGTCGGGGCACTAGGGAGCGGGTGGGGGAGGGGATGGGGGCTGAGGGGGATGTCGGGGCACTAGGGAGCGGGTGGGGGGGACGGGGGCTGAGGGGGATGTCGGGGCACTAGGGAGCGGGTGGGGGAGGGGATGGGGGCTGAGGGGGATGTCGGGGCACTAGGGAGCGGGTGGGGGAGGGGGGAGCTGAGGGGGATGTCGGGGCACAAGGGAGCGGGTGGGGGAGGGGATGGGGGCTGAGGGGGATGTCGGGGGACTAGGGAGTGGGTGGGGGAGGGGGGGCTGAGTGGGATGTCGGGGCACTAGGGAGCGGGTGGGGGAAGGGATGGGGGCTGAGGGGGATGTCGGGGCACTAGGGAGCGGGTGGGGGAGGGGATGGGGGCTGAGGGGGATGTCGGGGCACTAGGGAGCGGGTGGGGGGGAAGCTGAGGGGGATGTCGGGGCACTAGGGAGCGGGTGGGGGAGGGGAGGGGGGGGAGCTGAGGGGGATGTCGGGGCACTAGGGAGCGGGTGGGGGAGGGGATGGGGGCTGAGGGGGATGTCGGGGCACTAGGGAGCGGGTGGGGGAGGGGATGGGGGCTGAGGGGGATGTCGGGGCACTAGGGAGCGGGTGGGGGAGGGGATGGGAGTGAGGGGGATGTTGGGGCACTAGGGAGCGGGTGGGGAGGGGATGGGGGCTGAGGGGGATTTGGGGGCACTAGGGAGCGGGTGGGGGAGGGGATGGGGGCTGAGGGGGATGTGGGGGCACTAGGGAGCGGGTGGGGGAGGGGGGGGCTGAGGGGGATGTGGGGGCACTAGGGAGCGGGTGGGGGAGGGGATGGGGGCTGAGGGGGATGTCGGGGCACTAGGGAGCGGGTGGGGGAGGGGATGGGAGCTGAGGGGGATGTCGGGGCACTAGGGAGCGGGTGGGGGAGGAGATGGGGGCTGAGGGGGATGTCGGGGCACTAGGGAGCGGGTGGGGGAGGGGATGGGAGCTGAGGGGCATGTCGGGGCACTAGGGAGCGGGTGGGGGAGGGGATGGGGCTGAGGGGGATGTCGGGGCACTAGGGAGCGGGTGGGGGAGGAGATGGGGGAGCTGAGGGGGATGTCGGGGCACTAGGGAGCGGGTGGGGGAGGAGATGGGGGCTGAGGGGGATGTCGGGGCACTAGGGAGCGGGTGGGGGAGGGGATGGGGGAGCGGAGGGGGATGTCGGGGCACTAGGGAGCGGGTGGGGGAGGGGATGGGAGCTGAGGGGGATGTCGGGGCACTAGGGAGCGGGTGGGGGAGGGGGGGCTGCGGGGGATGTCGGGGCACTAGGGAGCAGGGAGCGGGTGGGGGAGGGGATGGGGGCTGAGGGGGATGTCGGGGCACTAGGGAGCGGGTGGGGGAGGGGAGGGGGAGCTGAGGGGGATGTCGGGGCACTAGGGAGCGGGTGGGGGGGAGCTGAGGGGGATGTCGGGGCACTAGGTAGCGGGTGGGGGAGGGGAGGGGGGGGAGCTGAGGGGGATGTCGGGGCACTAGGGAGCGGGTGGGGGAGGAGATGGGGGCTGAGGGGGATGTCGGGGCACTAGGGAGCGGGTGGGGGGGGGAGCTGAGGGGGATGTCGGGGCACTAGGTAGCGGGTGGGGGAGGGGAGGGGGGGAGCTGAGGGGGATGTCGGGGCACTAGGGAGCGGGTGGGGGAGGGGGGGAGCTGAGGGGGATGTGGGGGCACTAGGGAGCGGGTGGGGGAGGGGATGGGGGCTGAGGGGGATGTCGGGGCACTAGGGAGCGGGTGGGGGAGGAGATGGGGCTGAGGTGGATGTCGGGGCACTAGGGAGCGGGTGGGGGGGGAGCTGAGGGGGATGTCGGGGCACTAGGGAGCGGGTGGGGGAGGGGAGGGGGGGAGCTGAGGGGGATGTCGGGGCACTAGGGAGCGGGTGGGGGAGGGGATGGGGGCTGAGGGGGATGTCGGGGCACTAGGGAGCGGGTGGGGGAGGGGATGGGGGCTGAGGGGGATGTCGGGCACTAGGGAGCGGGTGGGGGAGGGGGAGCTGAGGGAGATGTCGGGGCACAAGGAGCGGGTGGGGGAGGGGGATGGGGGCTGAGGGGGATGTCGGGGCACTAGGGAGCGGGTGGGGGAGGGGATGGGGGCTGAGGGGGATGTCGGGGCACTAGGGAGCGGATGGGGGAGGGGAGGGGGAGCTGAGGGGGATGTCGGGGCACTAGGGAGCGGGTGGGGGAGGGGATGGGGGTTGAGGGGGATGTCGGGGCACTAGGGAGCGGGTGGGGGAGGGGATGGGGGCTGAGGGAGATGTTGGGGCACAAGGGAGCGGGTGGGGGAGGGGAGGGGGAGCTGAGGGGGATGTGGGGGCACTAGGGAGCGGGGTGGGGGAGGGATGGGGCTGAGGGGGATGTCGGGGCACTAGGTAGCGGGTGGGGGAGGGGATGGGGCTGTGGGGGATGTCGGGGCACTAGGGAGCGGGTGGGGGAGGGGATGGGAGCTGAGGGGGATGTCGGGGCACTAGGGAGCGGGTGGGGGAGGGGATGGGGGCTGAGGGGGATGTCGGGGCACTAGGTAGCGGGTGGGGGAGGGGAGGGGGAGCTGAGGGGGATGTGGGGGCACTAGGGAGCGGGTGGGGGAGGGGATGGGGCTGAGGGGGATGTCGGGGCACTAGGTAGCGGGTGGGGGAGGGGATGGGGCTGTGGGGGATGTCGGGGCACTAGGGAGCGGGTGGGGGAGGGGATGGGGCTGAGGGGGATGTCGGGGCACTAGGGAGCGGGTGGGGGAGGGGATGGGAGCTGAGGGGGATGTCGGGGCACTAGGTAGTGGGTGGGGGAGGGGATGGGGCTGAGGGGGATGTCGGGGCACTAGGTAGCGGGTGGGGGAGGGGATGGGGGCTGAGGGGGATGTCGGGGCACTAGGGAGCGGGTGGGGGAGGGGGGGGAGCTGAGGGGGATGTCGGGGTACTAGGTAGCGGGTGGGGGAGGGGATGGGGGCTGAGGGGGATGTCGGGGCACTAGGGAGCGGGTGGGGGAGGAGATGGGAGCTGAGGGGGATGTCGGGGCACTAGGGAGCGGGTGGGGGAGGAGATGGGAGCTCAGGGGATGTCGGGGCACTAGGGAGCGGGTGGGGGAGGGGATGGGGGCTGAGGGGGATGTCGGTGCACTAGGGAGCGGGTGGGGGAGGAGATGGGAGCTGAGGGGGATGTCGGGGCACTAGGGAGCGGGTGGGGGAGGGGATGGGAGCTGAGGGGGATGTCGGGGCACTGGGGAGCGGGTGGGGGAGGGGGGGAGCTGAGAGGGATGTGGGGGCACTAGGGAGCGGGTGGGGGAGGGGGGGGGAGCTGAGGGGGATGTCGGGGCACTAGGTAGCGGGTGGGGGAGGGGATGGGGGCTGAGGGGGATGTCGGGGCACTAGGGAGCGGGTGGGGGAGGAGATGGGAGCTGAGGGGGATGTCGGGGCATTAGGGAGCGGGTGGGGGAGGGGATGGGGGCTGAGGGGGATGTCGGGGCACTAGGGAGCGGGTGGGGGAGGGGATGGGGGCTGAGGGGGATGTCGGGACACTAGGGAGCGGGTGGGGGAGGGGGGGCTGAGGGGGATGTCGGGGCACTAGGGAGCGGGTGGGGGAGGGGAGGGGGAGCTGAGGGGGATGTCGGGGCACTAGGGAGCGGGTGGGGGAGGGGATGGGGCTGAGAGGGATGTCGGGGGCACTAGGGAGCGGGTGGGGGAGGGGGGCTGAGGGGGATGTCGGGGCACTAGGGAGCGGGTGGGGGAGGAGATGGGGGCTGAGGGGGATGTCGGGGCACTAGGGAGCGGGTGGGGGAGCGGGGGAGCTGAGGGGGATGTCGGGGCACTAGGTAGCGGGTGGGGGAGGGAATGGGGCTGAGGGGGATGTCGGGGCACTAGGGAGCGGGTGGCGGAGGGGATGGGGCTGAGGGGGATGTCGGGGCACTAGGGAGCGGGTGGGGGATGGGGGCTGAGGGGGATGTCGGGGCACTAGGGAGCGGGTGGGGGAGGGGGGGAGCTGAGGGGGATGTCGGGGCACTAGGGAGCGGGTGGGGGAGGGGATGGGGGCTGAGGGGGATGTCGGGGCACTAGGTAGCGGGTGGGGGAGGGGAGGGGGAGCTGAGGGGGATGTCGGGGCACTAGGGAGCGGGTGGGGAGGGGATGGGGGTGAGGTGGTTGTCGGGGCACTAGGGAGCGGGTGGGGGAGGGGATGGGGGCTGAGGGGGATGTCGGGGCACTAGGGAGCGGGTGGCGGAGGGGATGGGGCTGAGGGGGATGTCGGGGCACTAGGGAGCGGGTGGGGGAGGGGGGGGCTGAGGGGGATGTCGGGGCACTAGGGAGCGGGTGGGGGAGGGGGAGTTGAGGGGGATGTCGGGGCACTAGGGAGCGGGTGGGGGAGGGTAGGGGGGCTGAGGGGGATGTCGGGGCACTAGGGAGCGGGTGGGGGAGGGGAGGGGGGGCTGAGGGGGATGTCGGGGCACTAGGTAGCGGGTGGGGGAGGGGAGGGGGGGCTGAGGGGGATGTCGGGGCACTAGGTAGCGGGTGGGGGAGGGGATGGGGCTGAGGGGGGATGTCGGGGCACTAGGTAGCGGGTGGGGGAGGGGATGGGGGCTGAGGGAGATGTCGGGGCACTAGGGAGCGGGTGGGGGAGGGGATGGGGGCTGAGGGGGATGTCGGGGCACTAGGGAGCGGGTGGGGGAGGGGATGGGGGCTGAGGGGGATGTCGGGGCACTAGGGAGCGGGTGGGGGAAGGGATGGGGCTGAGGGGGATGTCGGGGCACTAGGGAGCGGGTGGGGGAGGGGAGGGGGGGGCTGAGGGGGATGTCGGGGCACTAGGGAGCGGGTGGGGGAGGGGATGGGGGCTGAGGGGGATGTCGGGGCACTAGGGAGCGGGTGGGGGAGGGGGGAGCTGAGGGGGATGTCGGGGCACTAGGTAGCGGGTGGGGGAGGGGATGGGCTGAGGGGGATGTCGGGGCACTAGGTAGCGGGTGGGGGAGGGGATGGGGGCTGAGGGGGATGTCGGGGCACTAGGGAGCGGGTGGGGGAGGGGATTGGGGCTGAGGGGGATGTCGGGGCACTAGGGAGCGGGTGGGGGAGGGGATGGGGGCTGAGGGGGATGTCGGGCACTAGGGAGCGGGTGGGGGAAGGGATGGGGGCTGAGGGGGATGTCGGGGCACTAGGGAGCGGGTGGGGGAGGGGAGGGGGGGCTGAGGGGGATGTCGGGGCACTAGGGAGCGGGTGGGGGAGGGGATGGGGGCTGAGGGGGATGTCGGGGCACTAGGGAGCGGGTGGGGGAGGGGATGGGGCTGAGGGGGATGTCAGGGCACTAGGGAGCGGGTGGGGGAGGGGGAGCTGAGGGGGATGTCGGGGCACTAGGGAGCGGGTGGGGGGAGGGGGAGCTGAGGGGGATGTCGGGGCACTAGGTAGCGGGTGGGGGAGGGGAGGGGGGGAGCTGAGGGGGATGTCGGGGCACTAGGGAGCGGGTGGGGGAGGGGGGGAGCTGAGGGGGATGTCGGGGCACTAGGGAGCGGGTGGGGGAGAGGATGGGGCTGAGGGGGATGTCGGGGCACTAGGTAGCGGGTGGGGGAGGGAATGGGAGCTGAGGGGGATGTCGGGGCACTAGGGAGCGGGTGGGGGAGGGGATGGGGCTGAGGGGGATGTCGGGGCACTAGGTAGCGGGTGGGGGAGGGGAGGGGGAGCTGAGGGGGATGTCGGGGCACTAGGGAACGGGTGGGGGGGGGAGCTGAGGGGGATGTTGGGGCACTAGGTAGCGGGTGGGGGAGGGGAGGGGGGGGAGCTGAGGGGGATGTCGGGGCACTAGGGAGCGGGTGGGGGAGGGGGAGCTGAGGGGTATGTCGGGGCACTAGGGAGCGGGTGGGGGAGGGGGAGCTGAGGGGGATGTTGGGGCACTAGGTAGCGGGTGGGGGAGGGGAGGGGGGGAGCTGAGGGGGATGTCGGGGCACTAGGGAGCGGGTGGGGGAGGGGGGGAGCTGAGGGGGATGTCGGGGCACTAGGGAGCGGGTGGGGTGGGGAGGGGGGGGCTGAGGGGGATGTCGGGGCACTAGGGAGCGGGTGGGGGAGGGGATGGGGGCTGAGGGGGATGTCGGGGCACTAGGGAGCGGGTGGGGGGCTGAGGGGGATGTCGGGGCACTAGGGAGCGGGTGGGGAGGGGATGGGAGCTGAGGGGGATGTCGGGGCACTAGGGAGCGGGTGGGGGAGGGGGGGAGCTGAGGGGGATGTCGGGGCACTAGGGAGCGGGTGGGAGGAGATGGGAGCTGAGGGGGATGTCGGGGCACTAGGGAGCGGGTGGGGGAGGGGATGGGGGCTGAGGGGGATGTCGGGGCACTAGGGAGCGGGTGGGGGAGGGGATGGGGGCTGAGGGGGATGTCGGGGCACTAGGGAGCGGGTGGGGAGGGGATGGGGGGCTGAGGGGGATGTCGGGGCACTAGGGAGCGGGTGGGGGAGGGGATGGGGGCTGAGGGGGATGTCGGGGGCACTAGGGAGCGGGTGGGGGAGGGGAGGGGGGGCTGAGGGGGATGTCGGGGCACTAGGGAGCGGGTGGGGGAGGGGATGGGGGCTGAGGGGGATGTCGGGGCACTAGGGAGCGGGTGGGGAGGAGATGGGAGCTGAGGGGGATGTCGGGGCACTAGGGAGCGGGTGGGGGAGGGGAGGGGGGCTCAGGGGATGTCGGGGCACTAGGGAGCGGGTGGGGGTGGAGCTGAGGGGGATGTCGGGGCACTAGGTAGCGGGTGGGGGAGGGGAGGGGGGGGGAGCTGAGGGGGATGTCGGGGCACTCGGGAGCGGGTGGGGGAGGGGGAGCTGAGGGGGATGTCGGGGGCACTAGGGAGCGGGTGGGGAGGGGATGGGGCTGAGGGGGATGTCGGGGCACTAGGGAGCGGGTGGGGGAGGGGGGGCTGAGGGGGATGTCGGGGCACTAGGGAGCGGGTGGGGGAGGGGATGGGGCTGAGGGGATGTCGGGGCACTAGGGAGCGGGTGGGGGAGGGGATGGGGGCTGAGGGGGATGTCGGGGCACTAGGGAGCGGGTGGGGGAGGGGGGGAGCTGAGGGGATGTCGGGGCACTAGGGAGCGGGTGGGGGAGGGGATGGGGGCTGAGGGGGATGTCGGGGCACTAGGGAGCGGGTGGGGGAGGGGATGGGGCTGAGGGGGATGTCGGGACACTAGGGAGCGGGTGGGGGAGGGGAGGGGGGGAGCTGAGGGGGATGTCGGGCACTAGGGAGCGGGTGGGGGAGGGGGGGGAGCTGAGGGGGATGTCGGGGCACTAGGGAGCGGGTGGGGGAGGGGAGGGGGGGCTGAGGGGATGTCGGGGCACTAGGGAGCGGGTGGGGGAGGGGAGGGGGGGAGCTGAGGGGGATGTCGGGGCACTAGGGAGCGGGTGGGGGAGGGGATGGGGGCTGAGGGGATGTCGGGGCACTAGGGAGCGGGTGGGGGAGGGGATGGGGGCTGAGGGGGATGTCGGGGCACTAGGTAGCGGGTGGGGGAGGGGGGGAGCTGAGGGGGATGTCGGGGCACTAGGGAGCGGGTGGGGGAGGGGATGGGGGCTGAGGGGGATGTGGGGGCACTAGGGAACGGGTGGGGCAGGGGGGGGCTGAGGGGGATGTGGGGGCACTAGGGAGCGGGTGGGGGAGGGGATGGGGGCTGAGGGGGATGTCGGGGCACTAGGAGCGGGTGGGGGAGGGGGGGAGCTGAGGGGATGTCGGGGCACTAGGGAGCGGGTGGGGAGGAGATGGGAGCTGAGGGGGATGTCGGGGGCACTAGGGAGCGGGTGGGGGAGGGGATGGGGGCTGAGGGGGATGTCGGGGCACTAGGGAGCGGGTGGGGGAGGGGATGGGGGCTGAGGGGGATGTCGGG
Source organism: Chrysemys picta bellii (assembly GCF_011386835.1). Lineage (NCBI taxonomy): Eukaryota > Metazoa > Chordata > Testudines > Emydidae > Chrysemys > Chrysemys picta. The sequence continues at coordinate 15,579 of NW_027053549.1, forward strand.
GCACTAGGGAGCGGGTGGGGGAGGGGGGGAGCTGAGGGGGATGTCGGGGCACTAGGGAGCGGGTGGGGTGGGGAGGGGGGGGCTGAGGGGGATGTCGGGGCACTAGGGAGCGGGTGGGGGAGGGGATTGGGGCTGAGGGGGATGTCGGGGCACTAGGTAGCGGGTGGGGGGCTGAGGGGGATGTCGGGGCACTAGGGAGCGGGTGGGGGAGGGGATGGGAGCTGAGGGGGATGTCGGGGCACTAGGGAGCGGGTGGGGGAGGGGGGGAGCTGAGGGGGATGTCGGGCACTAGGGAGCGGGTGGGGGAGGAGATGGGAGCTGAGGGGGATGTCGGGGCACTAGGGAGCGGGTGGGGGAGGGGATGGGGGCTGAGGGGGATGTCGGGGCACTAGGGAGCGGGTGGGGGAGGGGATGGGGGCTGAGGGGGATGTCGGGGCACTAGGGAGCGGTGGGGGAGGGGGGAGCTGAGGGGATGTCGGGGCACTAGGGAGCGGGTGGGGTGGGGAGGGGGGGGCTGAGGGGGATGTCGGGGCACTAGGGAGCGGGTGGGGAGGGGATGGGGGCTGAGGGGGATGTCGGGGCACTAGGTAGCGGGTGGGGGGCTGAGGGGGATGTCGGGGCACTAGGGAGCGGTGGGGGAGGGGATGGGAGCTGAGGGGGATGTCGGGGCACTAGGGAGCGGGTGGGGGAGGGGGGGAGCTGAGGGGGATGTCGGGGCACTAGGGAGCGGGTGGGGGAGGAGATGGGAGCTGAGGGGGATGTCGGGGCACTAGGGAGCGGGTGGGGGAGGGGATGGGGGCTGAGGGGGATGTCGGGGCACTAGGGAGCGGGTGGGGGAGGGGATGGGGGCTGAGGGGATGTCGGGGCACTAGGGAGCGGGTGGGGGAGGGGAGGGGGGGCTGAGGGGGATGTCGGGGGCACTAGGGAGCGGGTGGGGGAGGGGATGGGGGCTGAGGGGGATGTCGGGGCACTAGGGAGCGGGTGGGGGAGGAGATGGGAGCTGAGGGGGATGTCGGGGCACTAGGGAGCGGGTGGGGGAGGGGAGGGGGGCTCAGGGGGATGTCGGGGCACTAGGGAGCGGGTGGGGGTGGAGCTGAGGGGGATGTCGGGGCACTAGGTAGCGGGTGGGGGAGGGGATGGGAGCTGAGGGGGATGTCGGGGCACTAGGGAGCGGGTGGGGGAGGGGGGGAGCTGAGGGGGATGTCGGGGCACTAGGGAGCGGGTGGGGGAGGGGATGGGGCTGAGGGGGATGTCGGGACACTAGGGAGCGGGTGGGGGAGGGGAGGGGGGGGGAGCTGAGGGGGATGTCGGGGCACTAGGGAGCGGGTGGGGGAGGGGGGGGAGCTGAGGGGGATGTCGGGGCACTAGGGAGCGGGTGGGGGAGGGGAGGGGGGCTGAGGGGGATGTCGGGGCACTAGGGAGCGGGTGGGGGAGGGGAGGGGGGGGGGAGCTGAGGGGGATGTCGGGGCACTAGGGAGCGGGTGGGGGAGGGGATGGGGGCTGAGGGGGATGTCGGGGCACTAGGGAGCGGGTGGGGGAGGGGATGGGGGCTGAGGGGGATGTCGGGCACTAGGTAGCGGGTGGGGGAGGGGGGGAGCTGAGGGGGATGTCGGGGCACTAGGGAGCGGGTGGGGGAGGGGATGGGAGCTGAGGGGGATGTCGGGGCACTAGGGAGCGGGTGGGGGAGGGGGGGCTGAGGGGATGTGGGGCACTAGGGAGCGGGTGGGGGAGGGGATGGGGACTGAGGGGGATGTCGGGGCACTAGGGAGCGGGTGGGGGAGGGGGGGCTGAGGGGGATGTCGGGGCACTAGGGAGCGGGTGGGGGAGGGGAGGGGGTCTGAGGGGGATGTCGGGGCACTAGGGAGCGGGTGGGGGAGGAGATGGGAGCTGAGGGGGATGTCGGGGCACTAGGGAGCGGGTGGGGGAGGGGATGGGGGCTGAGGGGGGTGTCGGGGCACTAGGGAGCGGGTGGGGGAGGGGATGGGGGCTGAGGGGGATGTCGGGGCACTAGGGAGCGGGTGGGGGAGGGGATGGGGGCTGAGGGGGATGTCGGGGCACTAGGGAGCGGGTGGGGGAGGCGATGGGAGCTGAGGGGGACGTCGGGGCACAAGGGAGCGGGTGGGGGAGGAGATGGGAGCTGAGGGGGATGTCGGGGCACTAGGGAGGGGGTGGGGGAGGGGGGAGCTGAGGGGGATGTCGGGGCACTAGGGAGCGGGTGGGGGAGGGGATGGGAGCTGAGGGGGATGTCGGGGCACTAGGGAGGGGGTGGGGGAGGGGGAGCTGAGGGGGATGTCGGGGCACTAGGGAGCGGGTGGGGGAGGGGATGGGGGCTGAGGGGGATGTCGGGGCACTAGGGAGCGGGTGGGGGAGGGGATGGGGGTGAGGGGGATGTCGGGGCACTAGGAGCGGGTGGGGGAGGGGGGGAGCTGAGGGAGATGGGACACTAGGGAGGGGGTGGGGGAGGGGATGGGGCTGAGCGGGATGTCGGGGCACTAGGGAGCGGGTGGGGGAGGGGATGGGGGCTGAGGGGGATGTCGGGGCACTAGGGAGCGGGTGGGGGAGGGGATGGGGGAGCTGAGGGGGATGTCGGGGCACTAGGAGCGGGTGGGGGAGGGGAGGGAATGGGGGCTGAGGGGGATGTCGGGGCACTAGGGAGCGGGTGGGGGAGGAGATGGGGGCTGAGGGGGATGTCGGGGCACTGGGGAGCGGGTGGGGGAGGGGATGGGGACTGAGGGGGATGTCGGGGCACTAGGGAGGGGGTGGGGGAGGGGATGGGGGCTGAGGGGGATGTCGGGGCACTAGGGAGCGGGTGGGGGAGGGATGGGGGCTGAGGGGGATGTCGGGGCACTAGGGAGCGGGTGGGGGAGGGGATGGGGGCTGGAGGGGAATGTCGGGGCACTAGGGAGCGCGTGGGGGGAGGGGAGGGGGATGGGGGCTGAGGGGGATGTCGGGGCACTAGGGAGCGGGTGGGGGAGGGGATGGGGGCTGAGGGGGATGTCGGGGCACTAGGGAGCGGGTGGGGGAGGGGATGGGGGCTGAGGGGGATGTCGGGGCACTAGGGAGCGGGTGGGGGAGGGGAGGGGGGGAGCTGAGGGGGATGTCGGGGCACTAGGGAGCGGGTGGGGGAGGGGATGGGGCTGAGGGGGATGTCGGGGCACTAGGGAGCGGGTGGGGGAGGGGGGGAGCTGAGGGGGATGTCGGGGCACTAGGGAGCGGGTGGGGGAGGGGGGAGCTGAGGGAGATGTCGGGGCACTAGGGAGCTGGTGGGGGAGGGGATGGGGCTGTGGGGGATGTCGGGGCACTAGGGAGCGGGTGGGGGAGGGGATGGGGGCTGAGGGGGATGTCGGGGCACTAGGGAGAGGGTGGGGGAGGGGGGGGCTGAGGGGGATGTCGGGGCACTAGGTAGCGGGTGGGGGAGGGGATGGGGCTGAGGGGGATGTCGGGGCACTAGGGAGAGGGTGGGGGAGGGGGGGGGCTGAGGGGATGTCGGGGCACTAGGGAGGCGGGTGGGGGAGGGGAGGGGGAGCTGAGGGGGATGTCGGGGCACTAGGGAGCGGGTGGGGAGGGGATGGGGGCTGAGGGGGATGTCGGGGCACTAGGGAGCGGGTGGGGGAGGGGGGCTGAGGGGGATGTCGGGGCACTAGGGAGCGGGTGGGGGAGGGGAGGGGGGAGAGCTGAGGGGGATGTCGGGGCACTAGGGAGCGGGTGGGGGGGAGCTGAGGGGGATGTCGGGGCACTGGGGAGCGGGTGGGGGAGGGGATGGGGCTGAGGGGGATGTCGGGGCACTAGGGAGCGGGTGGGGGAGGGGATGGGGGCTGAGGGGGATGTGGGGGCACTAGGGAGCGGGTGGGGGATGGGGGCTGAGGGGATGTCGGGGCACTAGGGAGCGGGTGGGGGAGGTGGGGGCTGAGGGGGATGTCGGGGCACTAGGGAGCGGGTGGGGGAGGGGGGAGCTGAGGGGGATGTCGGGGCACTAGGGAGCGGGTGGGGAGGGGATGGGGGCTGAGGGGGATGTCAGGGCACTAGGGAGGCGTGTGAGGGAGGGGGGGCTGAGGGGGATGTCGGGGCACTAGGGAGCGGGTGGGGGTGGGGATGGGGGCTGAGGGGGATGTCGGGGCACTGGGGAGCGGGGGGGGGAGGGGGGGAGCTGAGGGGATGTCGGGGCACTAGGGAGCGGGTGGGGGAGGGGATTGGGGCTGAGGGGGATGTGGGGGCACTAGGGAGCGGGTGGGGGATGGGGGGAGGGGGATGTCGGGGCACTAGGGAGCGGGTGGGGGAGGGATGGGGGAGGGGGATGTCGGGGCACTGGGGAGCGGGTGGGGAGGGGATGGGGGCTGAGGGGGATGTCGGGGCACTAGGAGCGGGTGGGGGAGGTGGGGGCTGAGGGGGATGTCGGGGCACTGGGGAGCGGGTGGGGGAGGGGATGGGGGCTGAGGGGGATGTGGGGGCACTAGGGAGCGGGTGGGGAGGGGATGGGGGCTGAGGGGGATGTCGGGGCACTAGGGAGCGGGTGGGGAGGGGAGGGGGAGTTGAGGGGGATGTCGGGGCACTAGGGAGCGGGTGGGGGAGGGGATGGGGGCTGAGGGGGATGTCGGGGCACTAGGGAGCGGGTGGGGGAGGGGATGGGGGCTGAGGGGGATGTCGCTGCACTAGGGAGCGGGTGGGGGAGGGGATGGGGACTGAGGGGGATGTCGGGGCACTAGGGAGCGGGTGGGGGAAGGGATGGGGGCTGAGGGGGATGTCGGGGCACTAGGGAGCGGGTGGGGGAGGGGGAGCTGAGGGGGATGTCGGGGCACTAGGGAGCGGGTGGGGAGGGGATGGGGGTGAGGGGGATGTCGGGGCACTAGGGAGCGGGTGGGGGAGGGGGGGAGCTGAGGGGGATGTCGGGGCACTAGGGAGCGGGTGGGGAGGGGAATGGGGGCTGAGGGGGATGTCGGGGCCACTAGGGAGCGGGTGGGGGAGGGGATGGGGGCTGAGGGGGATGTCGGGGCACTAGGGAGGGGGTGGGGGAGGGGATGGGGCTGAGGGGGATGTCGGGGCACTAGGGAGCGGGTGGGGGAGGGGATGGGGCTGAGGGGGATGTCGGGGCACTAGGGAGCGGGTGGGGAGGGGATGGGGGCTGAGGGAGATGTCGGGGCACTATGGAGCGGGTGGGGGAGGGGATGGGGCTGAGGGGGATGTCGGGGCACTAGGGAGCGGGTGGGGGATGGGGGCTGAGGGGATGTCGGGGCACTAGGGAGCGGGTGGGGGAGGGGAGGGGCTGAGGGGGATGTCGGGGCACTAGGGAGCGGGTGGGGGAGGGGATGGGGCTGAGGGGGATGTCGGGGCACTAGGGAGCGGGTGGGGGAGGGGGAGCTGAGGGGGATGTCGGGGCACTAGGAGCGGGTGGGGGAGGGGATGGGGGCTGAGGGGGATGTCGGGGCACTAGGGAGCGGGTGGGGGAGGGGGGGGGCTGAGGGGGATGTCGGGGCACTAGGGAGCGGGTGGGGAGGGGATGGGGGAGCTGAGGGGGATGTCGGGGCACTAGGTAGCGGGTGGGGAGGGGATGGGGCTGAGGGGGATGTCGGGGCACTAGGGAGCGGGTGGGGGATGGGGGCTGAGGGGGATGTCGGGGCACTAGGGAGCGGGTGGGGGAGGGGAGGGGGCTGAGGGGGATGTCAGGGCACTAGGGAGCGGGTGGGGGAGGGGAGGGGGCTGAGGGGGATGTCGGGGCACTAGGGAGCGGGTGGGGGAGGGGATGGGGGCTGAGGGGGATGTCAGGGCACTAGGGAGCGGGTGGGGGAGGGGAGGGGGCTGAGGGGGATGTCGGGGCACTAGGTAGCGGGTGGGGGAGGGGAGGGGGAACTGAGGGAGATGTGGGGGCACTAGGGAGCGGGTGGGGGAGGGGGGGGCTGAGGGAGATGTCGGGGCACTAGGGAGCGGGGTGGGGGAGGGGATGGGGGCTGAGGGGGATGTCGGGGGCACTAGGGAGCGGGTGGGGGAGGGGAGGGGGAACTGAGGGAGATGTGGGGGCACTAGGAGCGGGTGGGGGAGGGGGGGGCTGAGGGAGATGTCGGGGCACTAGGGAGCGGTGGGGGAGGGGATGGGGGCTGAGGGGGATGTCGGGGCACTAGGGAGCGGGTGGGGGAGGGGGGGAGCTGAGGGGATGTCGGGGCACTAGGGAGCGGGTGGGGGAGGGGATGGGGCTGAGGGGGATGTCGGGGCACTAGGGAGCGGGTGGGGGAGGGGAGGGGGCTGAGGGGGATGTCGGGGCACTAGGGAGCGGGTGGGGGAGGGGGAGGAGCTGAGGGAGATGTCGGGGCACTAGGGAGCGGGTGGGGGAGGGGGAGGAGCTGAGGGAGATGTCGGGGCACTAGGGAGCGGGTGGGGGAGGGGGGGAGCTGAGGGGGATGTCGGGGCACTAGGGAGCGGGTGGGGGAGGGGATGGGGGCTGAGGGGGATGTCGGGGCACTAGGGGAGCGGGTGGGGGAGGGGGGGGGCTGAGGGGGATGTCGGGGCACTAGGGAGCGGGTGGGGGAGGGGAGGGGGGCTGAGGGGGATGTCGGGCACTAGGAGCGGGTGGGGGAGGGGGAGGAGCTGAGGGAGATGTCGGGGCACTAGGGAGCGGGTGGGGGAGGGGGGGAGCTGAGGGGGATGTCGGGGCACTAGGGAGCGGATGGGGGAGGGGAGGGGGGGCTGAGGGGGATGTCGGGGCACTAGGGAGCGGGTGGGGGAGGGGGAGGGGGGCTGAGGGGGATGTCGGGGCACTGGGGGAGCGGGTGGGGGAGGGGATGGGGGCTGAGGGGATGTGGGGGCACTAGGGAGCGGGTGGGGGAGGGGGGGCTGAGGGGATGTCGGGCACTAGGGAGCGGGTGGGGGAGGGGAGGGGGGCTGAGGGGATGTCGGGGCACTAGGGAGCGGGTGGGGGAGGGGATGGGGGCTGAGGAGATGTCGGGGCACTAGGGAGCGGGTGGGGGAGGGGATGGGGGCTGAGGGGGATGTGGGGGCACTAGGGAGCGGGTGGGGGATGGGGGAGGGGATGTCGGGGCACTAGGGAGCGGGTGGGGGAGGGGATGGGGGAGGGGGATGTCGGGGCACTGGGGAGCGGGTGGGGAGGGGATGGGGGCTGAGGGGGATGTCGGGGCACTAGGGAGCGGTGGGGAGGTGGGGGCTGAGGGGGATGTCGGGGCACTGGGGAGCGGGTGGGGGAGGGCATGGGGGCTGAGGGGGATGTGGGGGCACTAGGGAGTGGGTGGGGGGAGGGGATGGGGGCTGAGGGGGATGTCGGGGCACTAGGGAGCGGGTGGGGGAGGGGAGGGGGAGTTGAGGGGGATGTCGGGGCACTAGGGAGCGGGTGGGGGAGGGGATGGGGGCTGAGGGGGATGTCGGGGCACTAGGGAGCGGGTGGGGGAGGGGATGGGGGCTGAGGGGGATGTCGCGGCACTAGGGAGCGGGTGGGGGAGGGGATGGGGACTGAGGGGGATGTCGGGGCACTAGGGAGCGGGTGCGGGAGGGGATGGGGGCTGAGGGGGATGTCGGGGCACTAGGGAGCGGGTGGGGGAGGGGGAGCTGAGGGGGATGTCGGGGCACTAGGGAGCGGGTGGGGGAGGGGATGGGGGTGAGGGGGATGTCGGGGCACTAGGGAGCGGGTGGGGGAGGGGGGGAGCTGAGGGGGATGTCGGGGCACTAGGGAGCGGGGTGGGGGAGGGGATGGGGGCTGAGGGGGATGTCGGGGCACTAGGGAGCGGGTGGGGGAGGGGATGGGGGCTGAGGGGGATGTCGGGGCACTAGGGAGGGGGGTGGGGGAGGGATGGGGCTGAGGGGGATGTCGGGGCAATAGGGAGCGGGTGGGGGAGGGGATGGGGGCTGAGGGAGATGTCGGGGCACTATGGAGCGGGTGGGGGAGGGGATGGGGCTGAGGGGGATGTCGGGGCACTAGGGAGCGGGTGGGGGATGGGGGCTGAGGGGGATGTCGGGGCACTAGGGAGCGGGTGGGGGAGGGGAGGGGGCTGAGGGGGATGTCAGGGCACTAGGGAGCGGGTGGGGGAGGGGGATGGGGCTGAGGGGGATGTCGGGGCACTAGGGAGCGGGTGGGGGAGGGGGAGCTGAGGGGGATGTCGGGGCACTAGGGAGCGGGTGGGGGAGGGGATGGGGGCTGAGGGGGATGTCGGGGCACTAGGGAGCGGGTGGGGGGGGGGGGGCTGAGGGGGATGTCGGGGCACTAGGGAGCGGGTGGGGAGGGGATGGGGGAGCTGAGGGGGATGTCGGGGCACTAGGTAGCGGGTGGGGGAGGGGATGGGGCTGAGGGGGATGTCGGGGCACTAGGGAGCGGGTGGGGGATGGGGGCTGAGGGGGATGTCGGGGCACTAGGGAGCGGGTGGGGGAGGGGAGGGGGCTGAGGGGGATGTCAGGGCACTAGGGAGCGGGTGGGGAGGGGAGGGGGCTGAGGGGGATGTCGGGGCACTAGGGAGCGGGTGGGGGAGGGGATGGGGGCTGAGGGGGATGTCAGGGCACTAGGGAGCGGGTGGGGGAGGGGAGGGGGCTGAGGGGGATGTCGGGGCACTAGGTAGCGGGTGGGGGAGGGGAGGGGGAACTGAGGGAGATGTGGGGGCACTAGGGAGCGGGTGGGGGAGGGGGGGGCTGAGGGAGATGTCGGGGCACTAGGGAGCGGGTGGGGGAGGGGATGGGGGCTGAGGGGGATGTCGGGGCACTAGGGAGCGGGTGGGGGAGGGGAGGGGGAACTGAGGGAGATGTGGGGGCACTAGGGAGCGGGTGGGGGAGGGGGGGGCTGAGGGAGATGTCGGGGGCACTAGGGAGCGGGTGGGGGAGGGGATGGGGGCTGAGGGGGATGTCGGGGCACTAGGGAGCGGGTGGGGGAGGGGGGGAGCTGAGGGGGATGTCGGGGCACTAGGAGCGGGTGGGGGAGGGGATGGGGGCTGAGGGGGATGTCGGGGCACTAGGGAGCGGGTGGGGGAGGGGAGGGGGCTGAGGGGGATGTCGGGGCACTAGGGAGCGGGTGGGGGAGGGGGAGGAGCTGAGGGAGATGTCGGGGCACTAGGGAGCGGGTGGGGGAGGGGGAGGAGCTGAGGGAGATGTCGGGGCACTAGGGAGCGGGGTGGGGGAGGGGGGAGCTGAGGGGGATGTCGGGGCACTAGGAGCGGGGTGGGGGAGGGGATGGGGGCTGAGGGGGATGTCGGGGCACTAGGGAGCGGGTGGGGGAGGGGGGGGGCTGAGGGGATGTCGGGGCACTAGGGAGCGGGTGGGGAGGGGAGGGGGGCTGAGGGGGATGTCGGGGCACTAGGGAGCGGGTGGGGGAGGGGGAGGAGCTGAGGGAGATGTCGGGGCACTAGGGAGCGGGTGGGGGAGGGGGGGAGCTGAGGGGGATGTCGGGGCACTAGGGAGCGGATGGGGGAGGGGAGGGGGGGCTGAGGGGGATGTCGGGGCACTAGGGAGCGGGTGGGGGAGGGGGAGGGGGGCTGAGGGGATGTCGGGGCACTGGGAGCGGGTGGGGGAGGGGATGGGGGCTGAGGGGATGTGGGGGCACTAGGGAGCGGGTGGGGGAGGGGGGGCTGAGGGGGATGTCGGGGCACTAGGGAGCGGGTGGGGGAGGGGAGGGGGGCTGAGGGGGGATGTCGGGGCACTAGGGAGCGGGTGGGGGAGGGGATGGGGGCTGAGGAGATGTCGGGGCACTAGGGAGCGGGTGGGGGAGGGGAATGGGGGCTGAGGGGGATGTCGGGGCACTAGGGAGCGGATGGGGGAGGGGATGGGGACTGAGGGGGATGTCGGGGCACTAGGGAGCGGGTGGGGGAGGGGATGGGGGCTGAGGGGGATGTCGGGGCACTAGGGAGCGGGTGGGGGAGGGGGGGAGCTGAGGGAGATGTCGGGGCACTAGGGAGCGGGTGGGGGAGGGGAGGGGGGCTGAGGGGGATGTCGGGGCACTAGGGAGCGGGTGGGGGAGGGGGAGGAGCTGAGGGAGATGTCGGGGCACTAGGGAGCGGGTGGGGGAGGGGGGGAGCTGAGGGGGATGTCGGGGCACTAGGGAGCGGATGGGGGAGGGGAGGGGGGCTGAGGGGGATGTCGGGGCACTAGGGAGCGGGTGGGGGAGGGGGAGGGGGGCTGAGGGGGATGTCGGGGCACTGGGGAGCGGGGTGGGGGAGGGGATGGGGGCTGAGGGGGATGTGGGGGCACTAGGGAGCGGGTGGGGGAGGGGGGGCTGAGGGGATGTCGGGGCACTAGGGAGCGGGTGGGGGAGGGGAGGGGGGCTGAGGGGGATGTCGGGGGCACTAGGGAGCGGGTGGGGGAGGGGATGGGGGCTGAGGGAGATGTCGGGGCACTAGGGAGCGGGTGGGGGAGGGGATGGGGGCTGAGGGGGATATCGGGGCACTAGGGAGCGGGTGGGGGAGGGGATGGGGACTGAGGGGGATGTCGGGGCACTAGGGAGCGGGTGGGGGAGGTGGGGGCTGAGGGGGATGTCGGGGCACTAGGGAGCGGGTGGGGGAGGGGATGGGGCTGAGGGAGATGTCGGGGCACTAGGGAGCGGGTGGGGGAGGGGATGGGGGCTGAGGGGGATGTCGGGGCACTAGGGAGCGAGTGGGGGAGGGGGGGGGCTGAGGGGGATGTCGGGGCACTAGGGAGGCGGGTGGGGGAGGGGAGGGGGGCTGAGGGGGATGTCGGGGCACTAGGGAGCGGGTGGGGGAGGGGATGGGGGCTGAGGAGATGTCGGGGCACTAGGGAGCGGGTGGGGGAGGGGATGGGGGCTGAGGGGGATGTCGGGGCACTAGGTAGCGGGTGGGGGAGGGGATGGGGACTGAGGGGGATGTCGGGGCACTAGGGAGCGGGTGGGGGAGGTGGGGCTGAGGGGGATGTCGGGGCACTAGGGAGCGTGTGGGGGAGGGGGGAGCTGAGGGGGATGTCGGGGCACTAGGGAGCGGGTGGGGGAGGGGGGGGGCTGAGGGGGATGTCGGGGCACTAGGAGCGGGTGGGGAGGGGGATGGGGGCTGAGGGGGATGTCGGGGCACTAGGGAGCGGGTGGGGGAGGGGATGGGGACTGAGGGGGATGTCGGGGCACTAGGGAGCGGGTGGGGGAGGTGGGGGCTGAGGGGGATGTCGGGGCACTAGGGAGCGGGTGGGGGAGGGATGGGGACTGAGGGGGATGTCGGGGCACTAGGGAGCGGGTGGGGGAGGGATGGGGACTGAGGGGGATGTCGGGGCACTAGGGAGCGGGTGGGGGAGGGATGGGGACTGAGGGGGATGTCGGGGCACTAGGGACGGGTGGGGAAGGGGATGGGGACTGAGGGGGATGGTCGGGGCACTAGGGAGCGGGTGGGGGAGGGGTGGGGACTGAGGGGGATGTCGGGGCACTAGGGAGCGGGTGGGGGAGGTGGGGGCTGAGGGGGTGATGTCGGGGCACTAGGGAGCGTGTGGGGGAGGGGGGGAGCTGAGGGGGATGTCGGGGCACTAGGGAGCGGGTGGGGGGGGAGCTGAGGGGGATGTGGGGGCACTAGGGAGCGGGTGGGGGAGGGGATGGGGGCTGAGGGGATGTCGGGGCACTAGGGAGCGGGTGGGGGAGGGGGGGCTGAGGGG
>NW_027053550.1:0-27000 GCF_011386835.1 Chrysemys picta bellii
TTCTAGGGTCCGCAAATGGAAAAGAGGTTGAAAGCCATTGTCCCAGAAGGTAAAGGGTGTGTGTGTGGGGTGGGGTGGGGTGGGGGGAGTGTAAATATGAAAAATGGTGATGTTAGTTGTCATTCTAAGTTTTTGCAGGAGTGAATTTCATAGTATTGGGCCAGCTCCTGAAAAAGCCCTGTCTCCTGCATATGCTAGTTTTACTTCTGATGTGTAGACAGTTGTTCCTGAGGAACACAGCTACTGAAGTCTGAGAGAGTAAGATGGAATTTTGGGCCCATGTTCTTTATAACTTCAAAAATAAAGACAGATTTGATTCAGTGTTCTGTTGGGGAATCAGCGGAGTGAGTGAAACATAGGACTGATGTACTCAAGTGAACCTGTATTACTGAGGAGGTGTGCTGCTGTGTTCTGTAACTGTTGCAGATTTTTCAGGGCAGATGCATTCGAGTCTAAATACGTTGGATTTCGATTATTCAAGCAAGAGTTAATGATGGCCTATGTGATTGAGGCCAAATTATAATTGCAAATGATGGGATGGGATGTACATGAAGGTGGGAGAATGCATGTCTTGTAAATGGTTTTGTGAAAGTCCAGCATCAGAGCATGGGATTTTTTTGCAGCTATGTTAGGTTGTTGGTTCCAGATTTTTGTTGAATGCTTCTTAATCAGAGCCACTTGTGCTGAGTCAAGCAAGAGGGGCGGGCCTTTCAGCCATTTAAACCCCTTGAATTTCATTGGTATTTTGAACACAGGAAGCTCAGAGTTCCTGCAGCTTTGAGACATTTTTCAGACATCAGCATTGTCTAAAAATTTTGTCTCTTGACAACTGTGTATTTTAGAATGATTGATAATAGAGTGTGTGTGTGTGTGTGTGTGTGTGTGTGTGTGTGTGTGTGTGTGTGTTTCTCGATATAACAGTTGGATATTTTGGACTAGGAGGTTGTGAAACAAAAGGAAAATAACTAGAAGCAGCAACGGTTTTATTCATGTTCTTTGGGTGACTTGTTTAAATAGCTGAAAATACAGACCTGCTGTGCCAGCAAGGATTTAGGTTGTTTTCCATCCAGACCCTCCCTTTTCTTGAATTTGGCTTCTGTGCACTGGTGCCCATCTGCTAGTAGTAAGTAGAGGAATAAATGATGGCTTGCTTCCAAGAGAGTCCCACCAGAGCCATGCCATCTGTTACCCAGCAATGCAGGAGTTTGGGTGGAAGGAGTTAGTTTCTTAGAAATCACTTTTATTTTAAGTTCCCAGGTAGGACATAGTTGTATGGGGTATTCTAACTTTTCTTAACTTATTTGGAAAAAAGATGCTTAGAAAATTTTCTTTCCCGAACCCCCAGGTATTATTGAGTAATAATACTTTGCATCTAATGCTATCTTGCTAACAAGAGCAACTTCATATATTTGAATCATCCACACAGAGATGGGTGGTCTGAGAACAGGAGCTGGAACTGGAAACGTCTCCTGTGTTCTGATACTGGCAGTGAAATTGACTCCCCTCTGTGGCTTTGGGCAAGTCACTTAACTTCACTGACTCAGTTTTTGTGGGCTAGATTCTATCCTGTGTCAAGATCTGCTATGGGCAGGCAACAGAGAACTGGTTGCAGCTCCCTGGTTCCATATCCTGAGCCAGCTAAGTACTGCTGTGATCTGTGCCAGCTGGGAGATGTCCCAAAAGGATTGTCTGCCCTCTGAGGATTGCCAAGAGTGCAGTTTGTGTTCCTAACCACTGTAAGTGCTTAGAAACCAAGGCCCAACTTTCCAGAGTCTTCATGGGACTCAGAGGGGTAGTATGCCACATCACACTACTCTCAGTTTATTGACTTAATCGACTGTTTTGTAACTAATGTTTTGTTGTAGGAAATGAAGAAGGAAAAAAACCTTCTTTGCTGCCAGTCTGATGAAAAAACACAAAAAATCCATCAGCTGGAAGAAGCACTTAAAATAGCCCAACACCTTCTAACAGAGACCCGGAAGAATGCTGAAGAGATGAAAAGTGAGTGACACATTTCTACCCATTTAAATCCCGTTACAAACTATTACTTCAGTGTGGGAGATCTGTAAACTTCATTATAAATGGTGATTTGAAGCATCCCCAAGAAATAATAAGTTCCCACTGTGTGATATAGTTCAATTAACTTTCAGCTAATACACGCAATTCTCTTTCCAAACTGAGATGGAACTTCTTTATACAAATATACTAACTCATAAAATTATATGGTTTTAAAGCGATTTAAAATGAGGAATAAATATGTCCCAAACAAAACTATATGGTCAGCAAATTAAATACTACAATGTGCTCCTGTGTTTTAAAATCCCAAGCAAACAAATATACCTCAAACTATTATCCTTTAGCTTGTATATGGACTCCATCAAGCTAAAACGTGATGAAATGTTACCCGCCGAGCCCTAATTTGACTTTTCCCTACATTTGTCTATCTGGTTGGGAAAATGCATTTTTCAGACTGAGGTTTGAGAGAACAGGTAATTCTGCTAAATAGCCATTGTAAAGAAGGAGACTGCTCCCACTTATCGCTGTAGAAGTCTAACCTCACTTAATGAGATTTCAAAATTAAATTTATGGACCTAGTCCTGCTCCTATTTTAATCAGTATTTCTGCACTCTCCAATCCATGAGGCCATCCAAATAACTGCTTTGCGTTTTGATCTTATTCTTGGCAAGTGGCAGCACTTTCGGCTAGCTAAGAAAATGTAATGCCTTCTAAGCCCATTTTCTTGCTTTCGCTACCTTTTATCTGTGGTTCTTAAGGTGTCAAATGGGAGCATTCTCTCAGTTTTCTGGAGGGAATAATTATGAACAAAAAAATAAGTCAGAAGATGTTTGTGCTGTAGCTCTTCACTGCAGCCAACAATAACTTGTCCTAATTGAAACATAACTGAATGTTGGTGCCCAGAGTCCTAGACTGTCACTCTTAACCCCCGGACGGTTCTTCCTCTCTAAGAAGTCTCTGATTATCCTCTCTAGTTATACCTTTTCCCCCTTGTAAGGGTGTGGGACTCACCCCTGCGGCGCCCCCTTCTGGTCATCCAGGGACTTAGCTCATTTCTAGCCAGAGCACCCTCTGATGGTCACCATCCTGCTCGACATTAGCCCCCGTGTCCCTCCCGGACCCTGGTGTCCTCCCCTGTCAGGGTCCTGCTCACAACAGTAACCCACTCTCTGGGGATTCCCACCCAGGGGAATCCCCACCCCCTATCCTCCACCTTGCCTCAGTGGCTACTGCCAGTCACCATCTAGCCCTGTTTCACTAGGACCGACTGCAGTCTGTAATGGCCACTCATCATTGGCAGGGGACTTTGGACCTGCTGCCTTTCCCTACAACTCAGTACCACTCTGGGCCTTGGACATGGCCCTGCAGCCTGGGGAGTTGTCAGCCTGGAGCTCCCCAGCTCCTCTGGCCTTTCCCTAGCCCTGCTTCACTCCAGTACCCTTAGCTTCCCAAACAGCTAGGTCCCTCTCCCTTCAGAGCTAGAGGAAGATTGACTGACTGTTTGGCTCACAGCCCTTTTATAAGGGCCAGGTGTGGCCTGATGGGGGCGTGGCCCAGCTGTAGCTGCCTCCCCAATCAGCCCAGGCTTGCTGCTTTCCCCAGCCACAGCCCTCTGCAGGGTTGTTCCAACCCCTTCAGGGCTAGAGCAGGCAACCGCCCCACTACACTCCCCTTTGAATCACCACCCTAAATAATCCTTCTCCATCCTATGTGTTGATATAGTTCAAATATCTGTTGATTGCTATCATTTCCCTTCCCCTCTCTCTGCCCCTCTTTCTCACCAAGTTCTGGGTCTTGGAGACATTGAATTTTCCTTGTCCTGTAGGAAGGGAATGCGTAGTCTTGTTTTATATGGTAAGTTGGTGTTATTCAATAGAATTCTCTTTGCAATACAGGAAATCTCTTGTATTGTCTGTCTCTCTTAATTTTACTCGATACATCAGTCCATCAAACACCTTGATCATTTTTATATATTCTGGATTTTGAAGACAGGAAAATGGACAAATAGGGCACCAAAATTCTTTATCTAGCCATTGATACTGTTACCTGTCAACCATGAGTTTCAGAGTACAAGCCATCAGACCTCAGTGAAGATGGGCTGTAGAAACAGAGTTACAATTATGAAGCATAGAGCGATTTGACTAGCAGTATGTTCTTTCTGCAAAACTGAATTCTGGCAATGCTATACAATTTCATGGTTCGGGAATAAAGGCAGTTTTAGAACACATACGTAATTATATTCTGAAATACTAAGAAAATTTATTGCTAGGTGAAAAATTGAAAATTGTCAATATTGCCATTTTATAGTGTTACCCATAAAAGCTAATATTGCATATTTGACATTGTTTGCTTTCACAAATTAACCACTTAATTTTTTTTATTACTATAGATAAGAGTTTGTCTCAGAAAATAGAACTGGAAGCACAAGAAGCCGAGCTTCAGCATTTAAAAAACAACAATAAATTGCTCCAGGATTCAGTCCAGGAGCTACAGCTTGAAAATGGAACCCTTAAGAAGGCTTTAGAAGAAGAAAAAGTAGACTTACTAGAAACAAACATAAGTTTTTCATATAGTTTAATAAGGCATTTTATACTTAAGCTTTTAAGAGCCAAAATATTTATTTGTGTCCTTTATAATATCTAGTCTCTATTCTAATATAACATTTGCTATAACTTCTCCATTAGTAGCATGGAAATCTCATTAAATCTGTTACCTTATAAACTTCTGGCTATCAAAGATACAGGAGGTCTTTAGCGGGACACCTGAAAACATGATAAAATGTGCACGTTTTGTCTGTTCTGTGGCCCAGCTTTTCTCCTCATTTGGAACAAAGAGGTGATTCCTCTCACCCGTAGAACTGGGAGGTGGACCAGTGTTGTTGCTGAAGGCTCCAGGACTAAGCTCCATCCTTCACCTCAGGCCACCAGAAATTGTGTCCACCAGCAGAACAAGTTGGCGGTTCAGTTTCTCCCAACAACTTTGTTTTATCATGAATTTTTGTTCATTTTTCTGCTACATTGATTTCATTTCAACTTCTTGCTCCTCTTTCTCTCTCCTCAAGTAAGTTCTCTGGATCCGCAAACACAGCACTTCTCAATAACTCCCTTTGACCACTAGTGCTGTGGTAGAAAAGCCCAGCAAAATCAAGCTAAGTCCAAGTAGTTCAGTGGGCAGCTTTTTAGGGGTCTTAGAGGGTAACCTACGTCTTGCTGCTACAAGCCACCAACCCTTGCTGTGTGAGGGGATGGGGCTTTGTTGGGCCAGCGCACTAGTGCCCTGCATGCGCACATAAACACACCCATTTGAAGCCCTGACTCCATTGTGAGAAGGAGCATGAGGATTCTCAAGGAGATGAGAACTCCACATAGTCTGCTCAGGAATAACACTTGGAAACTCCATATGCTCTGGGTCCCAAAAAGACAAATGGAATTGTCCCCTTTGTAAGGAAGTAATATGTATAATTAATGAGCAGGAAGTATAAACATCAGGCTTTAAATCTTTTCTCTTGCCTTCCCATCCTTAGGATGTGTTTGCTGGGGTTTTCTCCTATATGCGGGTCTCCTGGAGTGCTCTGTATCAGACTCACTGCCCCCTCCCACCCTGGAGTATATCTGGGTGTGCAGAGACATGTGTTACTTCTGTGAAGCCCTGTCTCAGGTGGCAGGGTAATGTAAATTGTTCATCTCTGCTTTTCAACCTGGGATCCTCTTTCAACCAGGGAAGGGGGCCCAAATTTGAGGTCACAATGGAGTGGGAATTGTCCCTGTCCGTTTATCAGGTCAAGGACCCAGGCTTTACCAGGGAAAGGAGTTTGGAGTCTCCTCCCCCTCTCCATAGGCTTGCTCAGCATTGAAGGATTAAAGAGCACTTTAGACAGTGTGTGCCCAGAACAGAGGCACATAAGAATTCCATTCCTTATGTAGCTGCACCATCAGGGGATTACAGAGGCATCAAGGAGAAATCCCTTCCCATGTTCAAAATGGCTCCTGCTTTACTGAGTAAAAACCCCCAAGTGGTACTAATTCTCTTCGGAAGGGTGTAGACAGACACCCTTTCAGGCGCCTGGGGCCATCTAGCAAGCTATTCCAACAATCAGCATTTGTCTCAGTACCCCTACTTAGTTGAGAAATGCCCAGAGCAGGGTGATTAGCGTGCTACCTCACTTCTGTAAACAATTGGGGGAAGTACCCCATGTACACAACCACACAAAAAAGAAATCCCAAACCCACATGACTCTCTCAGCACTGGAAGCCAGTGTCTTGAAAAAAACCTCAATAATAATAAACTATCTAGTTTCTCATGCTTTCCTCCTTTGAGATCATCATTTCCGGTTAAAACTAGATGTTAAACTAAAATGTAAGGAAAATTTGAAAGTTTGGGGAACCTAAGTGCAGCAGTAGTCCTACCAGAGAGAGACATCGCCATGCCTCCACTTATGGTGCAAAGGAAACAATACCTTACTTGCCAGGGTCTGTACTTCAAAATTAGACCGTGTTTAAACATGTCTTTTCACTCTGCCCCTAAGATTAACCATAACTGACTGATGTGATATTAAACATAACAATGCAGTGTCTACACTGCATGTTGTAACACCATGTTAATGAACACATTAATTAATACCTTGTGAAACTTCCCACTGTAGACGTGCCCCAATTGTCTTTAAACTGCTTCTATTACCTCATTATGTCACACGCAACTTGTGAGAGCATATCAGTTCTGATGTATGCAGAATTTCCATCTAAATTATTAATTAAGTGATTCTTCTTATGACAGCACTATTTTTGCTAATAATTTAGATAGGCGTTTTTAGTTTTTAAACCTGTCCATCTAGGTGAATTTCTTCTTATCAATTCCCTCTGCATTTTCTAGCCTGCAGTCTTTTTCTACTTCCATTTGTGGTGAATGACGGACTGTAGTTCTGTGCTCTCGCTTCAGAAATAAACACATGAAAAAACACAGTGTGGAGCCTGTATTGTGGCAAGCAGGCACTGAGTTACAGTGCTCACTCCATGCCCAGCTAATGGAGCACTGTGCTTGATATTTACATTATCCTGAAGTGTGTTTTATAAGGCTGCCAGATATCCACCATCCCTTTATTTTGGCATTCCAATGCACATAGGGTGGACAAACCTGCCTGGACCACATGCTTTTCAGCTGGGTTTTGTCATTTGGTTATTTTGAATATTCTATTTAGATTATTATTTCTCTATCAAGGAAATCTACACACATGTAGCTTTCCAAGAAACATGACTTTAATGTTTCTCTGTTGGAATTAGAAGCTGCTATAATTCAATTGTATATTACTAAGTGAATCTACTATACAAATGCATATTATAACTTTTGTCTGGTTTTTTAGTTGCACTGAACTTTTAATGACAGGTGAGATGCCATTAGTGAGAGTATAATGCTTATACAGAAGAATGAAGTTTCCTATTAGCAACTACTAACAATTTTTTATTTTATAGTTGGACAATCTGAAGTCTAGAATTCAACTGAAAAAGCCAAATGGATTTGCTTGCAATGAGACGAAGACGTGGATGAAATCCTGTAAGCAGCTAGAGAAGGGAAAAAAAAAACATTGCAGAAACAAATTGCTGAACATGGTGCTCCATTAAAGGAGCAAAAGCCAAGTATGGGGTAGTTTAAGAAGGAAATGCTCTACTAGAATGTTATTATAAGGCTGCAAATCATTCATGGAAGTCACGGTTTCCGTGACCTCTGTGAATTTTGCAGTGCTGGTGCAGCTGATCCCAGGACCACCCCATCAGCTGGGGAAGCCCAGGAGCCAGCCGCACTGGCCGTTGCTCCGGCAGCACTAGGCATGGTCCCAGGTGCTGCCCTGGAGCAGGAGTCTGGGACTAGTGGCAGTGGGATCCTGGGCATCCCCCCAGCAACAGCGTCACCCTGTTCTCTCTCCCCCACTCCTCAGCAGTCTTCAGGATTGTCCCCCTTCCCAGTAGGTAAGATTTAGTCACCAGTATTTTTAGTAAAAGTCATGAACAGGTCATGGGGCCGTGACTTTTTGTTTATTGCCCGTGACCTGTCCATGACTTTTACTAAAAATACCCGAGACTAAAACATAGCCTTAATCATGATCCTGTTTCTAACCTTAATGCATTTATTTATACAATATGTTTTCAAAACATGCATTATTACGTTTGATTCAGATGAGGCGCCAGATCCTCAGCTGGTGTAAATCAGTATAGTTTCTGAAGCTCTGCCATTCACACCAGCTGAGAATTTGGCCCAAGATCTGTCTCCTCAAATTTCAGAGTCTCCTTCTATGTTATGAATATAGATTTCCAATGCCTATGTTTTGAAATCAAAAATGACCTTAGGATGAAGGGGAGGCTATTTTTTAAAGAACATTAGAGTGGTGTGTATAACTTCTTACAATGCTTTGTTTGAGACATGAGAGTGTAAAATGTTGGAGTGTTTCTGTTCTTTCCGTTGCTGGCCATCACAACAAAGAAAATTCACATTCTGGGTATAGATGGCTGATAGTTCAGCATCCACCATGGAGAAATTGACATCTTTTAGAGTTTATACATATGTCCTTCCAAACAGCTTTTGGTGTCCTTCTGGCTTGTAGACAGGGAGAGAGGAGCAACTCTTAAAGTGTTATGATTCAGACAAGTATCAGAGGGGTAGCCGTGTTAGTCTAAATCTGTAAAAAGCAACAGAGGGTCCTGTGGCACCTTTAAGACTAACAGAAGTATTGGGAGCATAAGCTTTCGTGGGTAAGAACCTCACTTCTTCAGATGCAAGTAATGGAAATTTCCAGAGGCAGGTATAAATCAGTATGGAGATAACGAGGTTAGTTCAATCAGGGAGGGTGAGGTGCTCTGCTAGCAGTTGAGGTGTGAACACCAAGGGAGGAGAAACTGCTTCTGTAGTTGGATAGCCATTCACAGTCTTTGTTTAATCTGATCTGTTGGTGTCAAATTTGCAAATGAACTGGAGCTCAGCAGTTTCTCTTTGGAGTCTGGTCCTGAAGTGTTTTTGCTGTAAGATGGCTACCTTTACACCTGCGATTGTGTGGCCAGGGAGGTTGAAGTGTTCTCCTATAGATTTTTGTATATTGCCATTCCTGATGGCTGATTTGTGTCCATTTATCCTCTTGCGTAGTGACTGTCCAGTTTGGCCAATGTACATAGCAGAGGGGCACTGCTGGCACATGATGGCATATATAACATTGGTGGACGTGCAGGTGAATGAGCCGGTGATGTTGTAGCTGATCTGGTTAGGTCCTGTGATGGTGTTGCTGGTGTAGATATGTGGGCAGAGTTGGCATCGAGGTTTGTTGCATGGCTTGGTTCCTGAGTTAGAATTGTTATGGTGCAGTGCGTGGTTGCTGGTGAGAATATGCTTAAGGTTGGCTGGTTGTCTGTGGGCGAGGACTGGCCTGCCTCCCAAGGTCTGTGAAAGTGAGGGATCATTGTCCAGGATGGATTGTAGATCACTGATGATCACTTCAACCTCCCTGGCCACACAATCGCAGGTGTAAAGGTAGCCATCTTACAGCAAAAAAACTTCAGGACCAGACTCCAAAGAGAAACTGCTGAGCTCCAGTTCATTTGCAAATTTGACACCAACAGATCAGGATTAAACAAAGACTGTGAATGGCTATCCAACTACAGAAGCAGTTTCTCCTCCCTTGGTGTTCACACCTCAACTGCTAGCAGAGCACCTCACCCTCCCTGATTGAACTAACCTCGTTATCTCCATACTGATTTATACCTGCCTCTGGAAATTTCCATTACTTGCATCTGAAGAAACATGCTTCAGACAGTTCCTCCATTTTCTAACTATCATCAGCCTGGTACTAGTTGCAGCTTTCTGGGACCAGGAAATGCTGGAGTTTATTAACTTTAACAAATGTTTTTTAAGACACATACATTGGGGTTTTATTGATCACAAGCTTCAGTCATTTCAAGAGTTCTCAGGGGCTAAGTATAGAGCTAATAGGACAACAGTTTAAAGTGGTCACCACAGTGTGTAAAATATACTACAACTTGTCTGCCATTAGCTAGGGTAAGTTAGGCTAGCAAATATTCATGAGTGTCCAATAAGCAGAATCACTAGCGGTATAAAAAGAGATCTATATTTCTGAGACGAGCTATATTCAATTATATACCCAAAAATTGTTAAAATAATGGTAAGGTGGTAATGTTAAGCACTTAAAAGTTAGGAAATGCCAGAATTAATGTTGCCCATGCATTGTGTGTCCAGGGTCAGATTCCAACGAATCGGGGTACCTGGCACCCTGACAGTAAATATGGTATCAATAGAGATCTCTTCTGTAAAGTAACCTTTACATGATGTCTGGTTTGTTTTATTTGGTATAGTTTACTGTGGTTGCACAAGCACACATCTTATGTACTTAACTAACAAATGAATGATTGAGATCATTGCATTCTAAACTCATCTTTCCAGAGTCTCCTTAAAGTTATTTGTACAGGTAATGACTCTTTCCTTTGGTCAGGTGCTGATGAGGTTGCCATCTCCCTACATGAGAATGAGCCAGAGTATGAGCTAGACGGACTCCCAGAGGTGGTGAAAAAAGGTAATTGTTACTTCTTTAGAGGAGAAGAGACCACATTGGTGGGGAGTGTGTGCGCGCACGCTTATCTAGAGAATCGTGTTGTCATATGTGTGACTTGGAAGCATTGTAAAAACTTGGACATCATCGGCCAGATTCAGCCCTCGTATAGGTTGCATAAGTCCATTTAACTCAACTGCTTGTCAGAGCTGAGTTTAGCCGCATGTGCTTTAAAAAAAAGCCCTAGTATACAATTGAGGCTATAGGGGGCTAGTATATTTTGTTGTAGATGTATGTAATTTCTAGTGGTTTTGCTTTTTGGTCTGTGTGATGTCTTCCCATCTGTACAATTTTGTAGTATTTGATGACAAAAGCAAAACAGCCAAAAATTCTGAAATCCAGAATCCTAATATCAGGTTGTAGTTTTGAAAATCAGTCTAGATACATGTTGTTGACTTTGGGACTCCTCCAAAAACTTTGCAAAAGACCTCTGGCAAAAAGAGAGGGATTCTAGGCCCAGCCATTCCCAGTATAAAACACCTTTTTCTTCTGGTTGAGAGGAAGGGGGGAAATTTTTGCTGAAACATTTTTAACTGAATGTTTTTTCATTGAAATGTGCTGCATTGTCAAAGCCGAAATGTTTCACGGAGATGTATTGATTCAGACAAAGTTTTTGCTGGGAAGGTTTCTGAGGTGCAAAGTGGACTCTTGGAAGGAGGAAGGCCCCCAAATTGAAAACCTGATGTTTTTGATTCAATTTCATTTTGTGAAAGCATTTGAAAGGCTTATGTTTTCATTCCAATCTAGAATAAAAACAAATTTTGAAACCTCGAAAGGTGTCGCAAAACAGAATTGTCGCCCTCCGGCCAGCTCCACCTAGAACAGTAGAAGAGACATCATTTTCAGATGGAAATGATTTTCCAGTTAATGGTGTTCCTTTAAAGGAAAAAGAGAACATTTTCTTGGGGAAAACGCTTTTGGCCATTTTAGTAAAGCTGCTGTTGCACAGATCCACACCCTTGCCTGAGTTCACCTATAAAATTCTAGGAACGCAAGATAGTCCTAATAATTCCCCCATTATATTTTATTCAGTGAGTAAATGCCATTTTACTGTCTTAAATTATTACCAGTTGTCATCACCATCTTGAAATGAGCAAGATCAGATTGATTAGAACAATAAAGTAATTTAAGCAACCTTGGTTAATAGAAGCTGTTTATTTTTTAGGGTTTCCTGCTATTCCTATTGTGAAAACCGACCCTTACATTTTGTGCAGAACAACTTTTCACCTAAGGACCAGTCCCCGTCTTGCTGCCCAAAGCCAAAAATTGTCACCAGGTTCCCAACTTTTACGAAAAGGCAGGTCAGATAATCTTGGGGAGATCTGTAAACCGACAGCTGGTGGTAGCAAATCACAAAAGGTAACTGATCTTAAAAATGTATCTGAATGTGCAGGGCATGGGCAATCCACATCATGTATTTATCTCTCCAAGTGAGTTTGAAGATATGCCGTGTTATTCACACCTCCTTTCTATTTGCCATGAATATAGTGAAGACAAGGTCATCAATGTAAATACAATCAATAAAGCGTGGCATATAACAAAGATCTGGGCATAATGGTAAACTTAAAATTGTTGGTGTGATCAAATCTGTGATCTCATGCCAAGTGCTCATTAACTTGGTAAATAGAAATGAGGTAAATCTTCCCACTTTAATGCTCATCACAAATATTTGATTATTTCTTGAAAGACCTGGCTGCCTAGAGCAGGGGGTGCGTGTGTGCGTGCATAGATGGATTACACACAAAAGCACTCAAAAGTTCGGATATGCTGGAATGAAGGCTCCTTGTCCCAATCTCTCTGTTCAGCCAGCCCCAGTTCTCTTCTCCTCCTCCTCTTAGCTCTGTGTCTTCTCTCAGTGTCTCCTACACATTCCTTTCCCCGTACCCCCGCCTTCTCTCATAGTCTTCTAGCCCTAGCCTCGCCTACTGGCTCCCTGTCCTTGGCCCCCTCTCCTCACCCCCGTTCCAGTCCCAATCTTGGCATACTCCTTGTCCCAGTCTGCCCTCCCACCCTCCCACCCCCATTTGCCTTTTGTCCCATCTGCATTTGAGTCCAGTATCTTCCTCCACCACCGTGCATGTGCACCAGCTTGGAGGGGTCATTGGGAGTACAGGAAAGAAAGGTTCCTGTCTCAGTTCTGGTGCTTGGCCCAAAGCAGCTGGGAAGAACCGTTGCAGGGAAACTCTGGCGTTGACCCCTGTAGGCCTGGGTTGGAGCATATCAGTTGCTCTGTGAGGATGGCTCAGTGCTGTGTTTTCATATCCAGGAGCTGTGGGGGAAATGGCAGATGTGCAGTCACTCTGTGGGGAATAGCTCATGCGCAGTTTGGTTAGCACTAAGAGCTGTGCGAGATCCAAGTATACGCAGCGAGGATGAAATCTTCAGGGATTTTAGCTGCTAAAAATATAAGAATTCTCTCTGCTGAGCGTCTGTGAACTGTGATTTTTTTTCAAAGGCTTCTAATTTGGCCAAATTTGGGCAAGTTTTCCTGGGGATGGCAAAAAGCACATTCTCTGACACAAAGGCCACTCCCTGCCAAATGACAAGTCCCTGCTCCAACACATGGAGCTTTTCAAAGAAAAGTTGCCAGAATATTTTAATATGAGAAAAATGTAGATTTCCCTAGCCTTGCTCTTGGGAATAGCTTAACCATTTTGGCTGAAATTCTGCCTCTGTCCCCCACCCCCGATGAAAAAGAGCATGAGGCAGACATACAGCATGGAAAATTTCAGCCCAAGCAATTAAAGTTTGTAAAGTTATAAGCAGCAGATAACAGGGTCTTGTAATGGGAGGAGACAGGTAACCTTAATAATAAATGATCCTACTAGCTTTGCCAGTAATATATGTTGGTAACAATTTTGTTTTTGCTGTTGCATTGCTGTGAACAACACATAAAATCATTCTTTAAGTAACAATCTCTACAAAAACAATCATGCTTCAACAAATTGTTTGAAGAGATATTCTGTTCCCAGAGTTTTCATTTTTTAGGGCCAGACCCTGAAGTCGTTTCTCAGTCCTTATGCAAACTTGATCTGATTTTTTTCCTTTGCTTTTAATTATTGAGGACACTGGAATGAAAATTGATCTCATTCTTTAGAGGTTCTGGTACTGAACTTTGTCTTAATGCTTGTATTGTGATAACCTCAACCAGACCCTGGTAACTGCATGTCCACAATCGGAGATTTTGCCCATTGCTAGAAAAACACTGTTAGAGTGACGGAACAATTAGAGAGGTGGCACACTATCTCCACAACTCTTAGGTCTAAAAAGGAATGCTTCCACAGTGTCTGCTTTCAGTGGTAAAAATCATTTATTTTTAGACTTAGCCGTATATTTCTCAAGCTACTATTACAATTACGGAACTGTAAGGACTGTCTTCCCTTTTTCCACTTGACATCAACATTTTTACAGCTTTTATTTTGATAAATATCGGCGCTAGAAGGATAAGCCCTGATGCTCATCTCTCACACAGGACCCACATCAGTGTAAGTGGGATGAGAATTGAGACCAATTACCTACACTATCAGAAGCTGTGGCATTTGGGATTTCAATTGTCGTGAAGCACACATTTATAACTACTTAAGTTTTAACTAATTAATGCTAAAATCATGTCAGCATTTGGTGGGAAGTGCAGGGGAGACAAGGATGATTGTAATAGCAGTGGGGACTGGAATTTGAGATAACTCCAAAGGTATAAATATTGTGAAATTTTTTAACAGTTTTACAAAGCTAGTGTTGAACAGCAGAACATCTGGACAAGATATCCTCTGCAGGCCAGTGTAAATGCTTCAGGAGAAAACAACTTTTTCAAGTGTTATTCTATTTACAGAATAAACTATAGGACATTTACAAATTCATTATGAAATATCAGTAATTAAACTTAAATTACATATCTCAAAATACAGTTCTGCAGATTAGTGATTGAGCAAGAATAGACTAGACAAGGAATTACTGTGTACTACTCCTTAGCTTTGCCTATACCTTGTTATATTATGTGACTTGCGATTTGTAAAACTTGAACGTGGTGAGGAGTAGGTAGTTGCTGTAAAGCATTCTGCACAGCACTGTTGTATTTTCAAAGTGATCAATATAAACACTGAAGATTCTTGCATTTAGCGGGTGTCTGCTAATTCATGGTATTTGGTTACTTGGAATGCGTCTCTCACTTTCTGCTGGTACTTAACAAGACTATTTTTTGTTGTGTTGCAGGTAGATGATACTCAACAGTGCGAAGCAGAAACAGCTATTGAACCCATGGAATCTAGTTCAAGATCTCTTTGCATGAATGAACAACCCACAAAAATTGTTGCTCAGACCTCTAGGGAGAATATTAACACTCACAAAGGCAGATGTTCCTTGAGCACACAAACATCACCTGAGCAAAATGAAGAAGGCCAAAACTGTATAATACTGTAAACCTGAGTAGTATAAGGGCCCTACCGTCAATAAAACCCTAACCCTGCCTCTTGACCCCTTTACCCTGCCCCTTGACCCCTTAAACCTCACCCACCTGTCACAGGAAGTCCCGCCCCAGGGGGTGTTAGTTCCGGGGTCAAGACGTCCACATGACCGGCAGCAAGGTGTGTCATGTGACCCTCCGCCTACGAACTCCTCCTCGGTATTGGTTTTACCCCGATAGGACCACCCTGAGAGGAGATTTGACCAGTCAGGGTGAGTCCTAGGGCGCGGTGACCTGTCCGGATGTGGGTCGTGTGACCCCTCTAAGAACTCCTCCCAACACCCTCTGCCAGTCAGAGTGCAGCACCATTACCCCATATGTCCCAGCTCCGGGCAGAGGAGGCCATCTCTTACCAAGGACACGTGTTTTAGAAATTGTGGAAAGGCTGCTGAGCGGAAACATGGACTCCTTTCCCACCGCTGTGAGAACTTCAGACTTTGTTTTAGCCCCAAGCACCTTTGGACTTGTGTGGAGAAAGCGCTACATCCGTGACAGTCCCGAGGAGGACCCTTTGACTCAACCGTTGATGGATACGTTGGAATCCGACCCCGAAACCCTTGTGAGGCACCCCGATGAGTGTGACGGCCTCTCATTGTTCAACCCTCTAGAGGTGGAAGGCGATCATAGCTTAGGGGAGTCACCAGCTAACAAGCTGAACAGAAAAGACGTCGCTCAGGTAAATGAATGATTAAGAAGCGACGGTCGAGGATGGGGTATAATGGGGCTAGGAACCAGGGATTGCGTAAATTAACAAGCAGCAGTGGGGTGCTTACACTGTTGCTTTTCTGAAAATCTCTCAACAGCTCGACGATGCTGTGACGGTACCTCCCATAAGGCTTTAATTTGTTAATTTACGCAATCCCTGGTTCCTAGCCCCATTACACTCCATCCTCGACCCAGGGCCGGCTCCATGCACCAGGCGACCAAGCACGTGCTTGGGGCGGCACCTTACAGCGAGGCGGCGCTAGGATTTTTATTTATTTATTTATTTTGGTTCAGCGGCGGGGCGCTCGGGGGGCTTGGCATGGCGCTCAGAGGGGGAGCAGGGTCTTGGCATGGCGTGTCGCTGGTAGAGGTGCGGGGGCTTCAGGCGGCGCGGCGCTTGGAGGGGGCGGGGCTTCGGGTGGCGCGGTGCCGAGGGCGCGGGGGCTTGCGCGGCGCACGGGGGGTGGGGCTTCGGGCAGCACAGCGCTCGGAGGGGGGGCAGGGGCTTGGCACGGCACTCGGAAGGGGCAGGGCTTCGGGCGGCATAGCGCTGGGGGAGCGGGGGCTTGCGCGGCTCTCCGGGGGTGGGGCTTTGGGCAGCATGACGTTCGGAGGGGCGAGGGCTTGGCGCGTCGGTCGGAGGGGGGGCAGGGTCTTGGCACGGCACGTCGCTGGGAGTGGGGGCGCGGCACTTGGAGAGGGCGGGGCTTCGGGCGGTGCGGCGCTGGGGGGCCAGGGGCTTGCTCGGGGGGTGGGGCTTCGGGCAGCGTGGTGCTGGGGGTGTGGGGATTTCAGCGGCGCTGGTCGGGGCGGGTTCAGCTGTGCGTCACTCACGGGGCGGGGTACGGCGGGGCGGCGCTCTTCTTTTTTGCCTGGGGCGGCAAAAAAGTTAGAGCCGGCCCTGCCTCGACCTTCGCTTCTTAATCATTCATTTACCTGAGCAACGTCTTTTCCGTTCACCTTGCCCGCCGGTGACTCCTCCAAGCCATGATCACCTTCCACCTCTAGGGGGTTGAACAATGAGAGGCCGTCACACTCATCGGGGTGCCTCACAAGGGTTTTGGGGTTGGATTCCAACGTATCCATCAACGGTTGAGTCAAAAGGTCCTCCTTGGAACTGTCACTGATGTAGCGCTTTCTCCACACA
This sequence comes from Chrysemys picta bellii, assembly GCF_011386835.1. NCBI lineage: Eukaryota > Metazoa > Chordata > Testudines > Emydidae > Chrysemys > Chrysemys picta. The sequence goes on from NW_027053550.1 coordinate 16,930, forward strand.
CGTCCAAAGGTGCTCAGGTCTAAAACAAAGTCCGAAGTTCTCACGGGGGTGGTAAAGGAGTCCACCTTTCTTCTCAGCAGCCTTTCCACAATTTCTAAAACACGTGTCCTTGGTAAGAGACGGCCTCTTCTGCCCGTAGCTGGGACTTCTGGGGTAATGGTGCTGCACTCTGACTGGCAGAGGGTATTGGGAGGAGTTCTTAGAGGGGTAACACGACCCACTTCCGAACAGGTCACCCCGCCCTAGGACTCACCCTGACTGGTCAAATCTCCTCTCTGGGAGGTCCTATCAGGGCAAAACCCATGGTGATTGGTAGAGGGAAGTGGGAGGAGTTCTTACAGGGGTCACAGAAGGCACCTTGCTTATAATCATGTGGCTGCTTTGACCCCGGAAGTAATACCCTCTGGGGCGGGACTTCCTTTGACAGGTGGGCGGGGTTTGATGGGTCAAGGGGTGGGGCTTAATGGGTCAAGGGACAGGGTTAGGGTTGGATTGACTTTAGGACACTTATGTTACTAGCCTGCATGTAGTGACTCGGGGTGGCTCCCCTCCTGCCCAGCAGAGGGAGAGCCCTTACAGACACCCAAGTGGGCGGAGTCACCGACGCCTGTTCCCGCTCCCCAGAAGTCAAGGGGCGGTACAGGAAGTGTAAAAGCTGGCCGCCAGAGCTCAGTGAGGCCTAGCCACCGCAGGGAGCAGACGTGCGGCCGGGAGACCTCCGAGGCCCGAGGCTGTTGCCCTAACTAGCTTGAGCTACCCCGAGCCCACTACGAGGAGGAGCCGCTGGAGCCCGTCCGCTCCCGTCATTGGGAGGAGCAGTCAGACCTGCCCCACGCCAACTACGAAGGCGAGGAGCCCCCAGAGCCCCTCCACCCCTGCTGTTACCCGGAGGAGCCGCCGGAGCCTCAGTGGCCGGATTTCCCCGAGGAGCTGCCAGACCTGCCCCCAAGTCCCGAACCAGAGGAACCGATGTGGCTGGACTGGCCCGAGCCCGGCGTGTTTCGGGCAGGATACCCCACTGACCAGCAGAGGTGATAGCCGCTGCTAGGGCCCCGGGCTGGAACGCAGTGGAGTGGGTGGGCCTGCGTCCCCCCCTGCAGGAGGTGTAGGAGCCTGCGCTTACCCCAACTGGGATATTGTTTGCTCAGCCCCTGCACCAAAGGGCCTGAGCTGTGACTGTTTGTGCCCCGCCCTGATCCAGGGCCTGGGCCCTACCTGAACTTGCTGCTTGTTTGCTCAGCCCCTGCACCAGAGAGCCTGAGCTGTGACTGTTTGTGCCCCGCCCTGATCCGGGGCCTGGGCCTCCCAACTGGCTGTTATATTGTTACTCAGTCCCTGCACCAAAGGGCCTGAGCTTCCTAACTCTATACGGTTGCTCAGCCCCTGCACCAGAGGGCCTGAGCCCTGAACTAACTGGTTGTTTGTTCCACCAGTAGTGAGTCGGTGTGGCTCCCCTCCTGCCCAGGAGGGTCGAGCCCCGGCACGAAACTTCTACACTGCAGTTATATCACTTCAGATCAAGATAACCTTTGGAAGATAAATAGTTTTCATGACTAGGAATGAAAACTATATGCTCACTATTTTTTGTCAAAATAATTTGTATAATACTTTGAACACTAAATCATTTTTACAGGTCTTGTTGTTAAACATTTCCTGAGAACTATGTCAGGAAAGCTATCTTGAAAGAATGGTCATATCCATTTTTATTTCACAACATGTTGGTAATATAGCTGATCGCTGTACAATGTTCTGTAAATAATTCTGTAGAAACTTGTTTGAGATAAAATTTAATAGAAATGCAGTTAAATACCAAACCACATATTACATTAGCAGTATTCCTTCTGTATATAGATGTTTCATTAAATTTCCAAAACACATTTCTGAGACTATTCATTACTAGAAGTTCACCTTGATCACCTTGATCGATTGGTCCTTCAGCCCTCGTCTCGATTGCACCAATCACAACACGTCTTCCATTCTTCTTGTATCATGGCCTTCCTTCTCCATGTGCGGCCATGTCTTTTCATGGTAACATCTTCCCATCTCTTTGGAGTTTGGCCGAGTGCAGCTGCTAGTCCATCGATTGTCAGTGAGCCTCACTATATGCCCGCCTATCGCATTTTACTATGCCTGCTCTCAACAACGACGTTCAGCACTCCACTCTGCTGTCTGATCTCTTCATTGGGGACTCGGTCGTGGATTGAAATTCCCAGAATTCTTCTTTCCATCACACTCTCCATGACAACAGTTGCTGCTCCTCTGTCAGCACCCATGTTTCACTACCATACAACATTGCAGTACAGTAATTCCTCGCTTAACGTTGTAGTTATGTTCCTGAAAAATATGACTTTACGCGAAACATTGGAAAGCAAAACCAATTTCCCCATAAGAATTAATATAAATGGGTGGGGTTAGGTTCCAGGGAAATTTTTTTCACCAGAGGAAAAACTATACACACACACACCATATTTTAAACAAACACTTTAATACTGTACACAGCGATGACGATTGTGAAGCTTGGTTGAGGGGGTGGAAGCGAGTGAGATATTTCCCCAGGGAATGCCTTACTGCTAAATGATGAACTAGCTTTTGGCTGAGCCTTCAAGGGTTAAAATGTTGTTAATGTAGCCTCACACTCTACAAGGCAGCACCAATGGGGGGAGACAGCATGGCAAACAGAGACACACACCCTGTATGTGGGAGAGGGAGAGAGATATGCACATTGCCCCTTTAAGTATGCTGACCCCACTCGTAAGTACATTGTCTTTTTAAGTCTATCGGGAGTTGAGACAGCAGCTGCTGCCCCAAGCTCTCTCTGTCTCTCTCCATCAGTGTCCCCACCCTGCTCTATATGGAGAAGGGGTAAGTGGGGTGCAGGAGCAGGGGAGAGGGGGAAACCCTGACATTAGCCCCCCGCCCCTTGCACAGCAAGCAGGAGGCTCCCAAGAGCAGCTCCAAGGCAGAGGGCAGGAGCAGCACATGGCAGTGGGCGGAGGGACATCTGAACTGCCCGCAATTGATAGCTGGCTGGGCAGCTGCTGCACAGGGAACCTAGGGGAGTGGGGAGCTGAAAGGGGGGGCTGCTGGTCCACCCAGATTCTAAGCCCTCAGCAGCTAGCTGCAACAGGCTGCTCTTCCTGCAAGCAGTGGACAAAGCAGGCGGCTGCCAAACGATGTTATAAGGTGTCCTAAGTTTCATCCCCACTCTGGACTTTAGAGTACAGAGATGGGGGCCTGCATGTGAACCTCTAAACTGAATTACCAGCTTAGATCTGGTTTTGCTGCCACCACTCCCAAGTGCTAACTCCCTTCCTGGGTACCTGTAGTGAGTCGGTGTGGCTCCCCTCCTGCCCAGAAGAGGGAGCCCACGTGCAGGCACCAGAGTGGGTGGGACCACCACCGCCTGTCCCCGCCCCCCGGAAGTCAAGGGGCGGGACAGGAAGTATAAAGGCCGGCCGCCAGAGCTCAGTCGGCGGCCAACCACCGCAGGGAGCAGACGTGTGGCTGGGAGCTCCCGGCCAGGAGACCGCCGAAGACCGTGGCCTGGACCCTAGCTGGCCCGAGCTACCCCGGGCACGCTACGAGGAGGAGCCATCGGAGCCCGTCCGCTCCCGTCACTGGGAGAATCCCTGGGAACCCCACCCCACCAACCCTGAGGGTGAGACTGTACCCGAACCCCTCCGCCCCTGCTGCTACCCAGAGGAGCCGCCTGAGGACCGTTGGCCTGACTTCCCGGCAGAGCTACCGGACCTGCCACCGAGCCCTGGCAGAGAGGAGCCCATGCAGATGGACTGGCCCGAGCCCGGCGCGACGAACGAGGTAGGCTTTGAGGGGGATCGTGGAAGTAGCCCGGGGGTAGCCGACCCCGGTCCAGCTGCAACCGAGTGTGAGCCTATGTCAGTGTGTTGCGGTCTGGATACCCCACTGACCAGCAGCGGCAGTAACCGCTGCTAGGGCCCCAGGCTGGAACGCAGTGGAGTGGGTGGGCCTGCGTTCCCCCCTGCCACCCCTGCTCACGGGTGGCAGGTTTCCCCCTCACCCAACGCTCGGCTACAGAAAGCCTAGGCGTGCCTGACCTGGGCTTCTGAACTATTTGCTCGCTCAGCCCCCTGCAAACAAGGGCCTGAGCTTAACTGTGTTTGCCCCGCCCTGATCCAGGGCCTGGGCTTCTGAACTGCCTGCTCGCTCAGCCCCTGCAGTCAAGGGCCTGAGCTTAACTGTGTTTGCCCCGCCCTGATCCAGGGCCTGGGCTCTGAACTGTTGGCTCGCGCGGCCCCTGCAGTCAAGGGCCTGAGCTTTAACTGTGGTCGCGCCGGTCCTGCACCAAAGAGCCGGAGCTTCAAGACTAACTGACTTCTTGTTCCCACAGTAGCGAGTCGGTGTGGCTCCCCTCCTGCCCGGAAGGGTCGAGCCCCGGCTAGGACCTATTACAGTACCCTTGAGAGACTTCTTCACCAATTCCCTGGTGAACACCGATCCAAACCCTTGGATCTTAAAACAAGGAAAAATCAAGCAGGTTCTTAAAAAGAAGGCTTTTACTTAAAGAAAAGAAAGGTAAAAGAAAACCCTCTGGGAGAGATTAGCATACCAGCTACTCTCACAGACAACAGCTTCAAATCACAGAGGATGTTCCCCTGGGCAAAAACTTAGTTACACAAAAAATACCCAATTTGATTATTCCCTAATGCCCAAGACAAGTTACAAAGAAAATAAACATAAACCTATTTATTTCCTTCACTAATACTCACTACTTGATAAGAGGCTGAATTCTGGAGCTTGCCCACTCCGGTCAAAACTTAAACTGAAACTAAACAAAGGAAACTTCCCTCCTTCCTTTTGAAACATCTTATCCCCCCATTGGTTCCTCTGGTCAGGTGTTAGCTAGACTAGGTGAACTTCTTAACCCTTTATAGGTAAAAGAGGCATTAACCCTTAACTATCTGTTATGACATAAGGCAGCATTGTGTAAGGGGACCGTTGCCCCTTACTAACATTCAGTGGGGGTGTTTTGGTTGGCTAGCTCCCAGCACTAAAAGGGGAGGGGTCGATGGGAAATCAGGACCCTGAGACTGACAGTCCCCAGGAACAATGGCGAGAGGCCAATGCTCAGGTCAGCCTGATTGACAGGGCAGGCAGGCTAATCAGCATGACAGGAGGCCAGGGTGGGTCCCGTCCTCCGTGTGAGTTGGAATTGCCTGGGTCAGACTGAGTGGGGCCGAGCTAAGGAGAAAGCAGGGGCCCAAGCTGAGCTGGAGAGCAGAACTGTGCCAGACCCAGAGGGGCCAGAGGCGCAGCCAGAGACGCAGCCCAGGGAGAGCAGATCCTGTGCTGGGAGCAGAGCTGCAGCCACAGAGCCAGGTGTGGTGAGCAACTGGGACCAGCCAAAGGGGGACCTCGGGCAAAGGGCCCAGCACAGAAAGACACCCCTAGCCAAGGGCCCTTGCAGGCCAGACCGGGCGGGGGACCTTAACCTGACGGGGGGCTGACGCTGGAAAGAAGGGTCCCACCACTCAAAGCCCGGAGGTGTGTGGCCACCACCATTGCAAGTGTCCAACCCGCAGCATACCTGCAGCACAGCCAGGGCCTGAGAAGGAAATCTGGGACCTACAAGGAACAGACTGCGAAGTGCCCTGATGTCCAGAGACACTGTTTGTGATGTTCCCTGCCACAGAGCAGGGTGATGTGTTTTCCTTTAACCTTTCCCATTTTTCCTTGTTCTTTTCTTTAGATTAATTGTTAATTAAACAACTTGTATTTGCTTTAAATTGTATGGAATAATCAGTGGGTCAGGGAGGTGCCCAGTGCAGAGAGGGTACCCCAGAGTGGGGACACCCTAACCCCTGTCCTAGGTGACCACAGCCGGGTTGGGGGTTGAGCCCCCCAGGAATCCTGGGCACAGCAATCCTGGGCCCAGCCTTGTTAGGGTTATGAGGACTCTGCCAGACAGGAGAGTGGAAGGGGAGCCCTCAAGGGCAGGGAGGCCTCTGGGTAAAGGGAGTGGGAGCGAGGACTCAGATCCTTTCGCTAGCCCACTTCACCGGGGTAGTGCAGAAGCCAGGAAAGTTCCCCACAATAGCGGGACCATTCCCCCACTAACAATTGCACAACTTTAAACGAGCGTGTTCTGTAATTAATGAGCAACATAACAATGAAACACCGTTAACAGGGATGACTTTAAATGAGGAGTTACTGTACTGTTTAGCTGAAGAGGCTGGCACGTGTTGCCTTGTTGATTTTTCCTTGGAGGACATCCTTGATAGAACTGAATGCACACCAATGTGCGTTCTTTCTTTGCGAGAGTTCAGCTTCCTGATCGTGGCGCATGTTAATTCCTTGGCCCAAATAGATATATTGCTCAACTTCTATTTGTTCTCCCTTCATTGTTATTTGGGCTTTTGGCAAGGTATCATATCGTATACATTTTGTTTTGGAGCGGTTAATTTTCAATCTGACTTGGCTGCTTTTTGTGTTGAGTTCTCGCAGCATTTTCTGTAGTTTTGCTAGCATTTTTGGCAATCAACACAATATAGCCCATGAATCCAAGATGGTAAAACTGCTCTCTGTTGATGTTGATTCCACCCTTCCAATTCATCTGCCTCATTACTATTTTGAGGCAGGCTGTGAAGAGTTTCGGTGAAACCATGTCGCCTTGTTTCACACTGTTCTTAACTGGGATGGGGAGTATCAAATAAGATTGTATCAGTTGTGCCGTCAATTTGCTTCCTTTAATAGTTTGATATCGTTTGTGTCGATGCCCTGCTCTGCAAGAGAATTCAACACTGTATTGATCTCTATGCTGTCCAACGCTTTTTCATAGTCGACAAAGGCAATACATAAAGGGAATATAGTGAAAATATGGTCCATGTGCTGAAATTCCTCCGAAAACCTGCCTGTTCTCTGGGCTGTTGCTCGTCCAGACTCTGTGAGAGTCGGTTTGTTATTATTTTGGTGAACCGCTTGTAGACATGTGAGAGCAGGCATATTGGACAAAAGTTCTTTAGATCTTCACGATCACTTCTTGCACAGCAGAATGGTGTTGGACTCCTTCCAGTTACTTGGAAAGGCAGAAGATACCATCTAACGGCTAAACCTCTGAGCAAGGGTTTCCCAGAGGTCTTGGCCTCCAGCTCTTATCATTTCAACTTCTCAGTCCATCTTTACCTGAGGCTATTAATAGAATGTACTGTAAATATAACAAAGTTTAATGGACAAAGGATGACATACAAGTGGATGATTAAGTCCACAGTAGAATGTCTACAAGCCTAGCTGCATTTCAGTAAAAATGGGAATTCCACTTTGTTCATCATAATGCATTTGAGTTTGGGATAAATCATTCCAAATAAACTCTACATTAAAAAAATGTATTCATCACTTCAAAAGGCCTCAGTGGGCTCAATCTAGCAGCCCACCGCAATGCAGTGGAACATATAAAGGGTCACATCAGCCGAATCAATTAAAATCAATAATTGTCCAACTGAGTAGAAATGACTTTTCCCAAAGCATTGCTGATCATGTTTCCCTATCCAGGCCATGTATTAGAAAAATCAGATCGGCTATGACACTAATATTAACACTGTAAGACTGTAACTTGCATAATATATATAGATGATTTCATTTTTTCTTTGTATCTTCTACTTTTTACAGTCTCTCTTCTTCAGTTGTTACTGATCTGAGTTGGAAGAAAAAATTAAGCATAATTCAGGTTGAGCTTTAGACTCAAATAAGGATTCAACGTCTTTTATGTATGGAAAACACAGCATTATCCTGCCTGCTCAAACTTACAGTACTTTCCTTTTGAGCACAGAATGAATTTTCTGAGAATTACAAGAAAATAAATTAATTAGTTAAATTAATTGAAAACTGGGACCCTTAAGAAATTTAGCATTTGTATCACTCTCTTCTATGTCCCAAATGATCTTAACACAAACTCTTCAAATGTTTTATATAGTTAAAATTAATTGAAAACTTGTGTGTAGGCTATATTGCAAGAAATTAGGTTGCAATTAAGCTATTTTAAGGATTTTTTTACTCTAATTGTTATATAGACTACACACAGGGTCAGTTCAACCGGTCAGGTAACTTTTAATTGGGACCATTGTGACATCAGATGCAATTTCACCAATCCCACCCCCCTTTCTCTCAAGTTATTTTTCATGCAATAGTTCTATGGGGTGTAATGACTCTGGATGAAGGAGACTGGACATGAGTGGAGTGCTCATTGGTAGATTAGTTGGCCCAATTTCGCAGCTCTGTGAAGGTTCCATGCTGGCACACGAGCTTGGGTATCAATGCCTGAAAGGCTCCCGATGACACTGCTGCCTTAGCTCTATTGTGCACCCAGGCAGCCCCTGCAGGGAAACTGAGGCGCATAGGAGGAGTCTTTAAATTTCACAGATATTGAGACTTGCAGACTGTGCTTTACCCACCCCCTTTTCACATAGCATGAATCTCAATAATACCGCTCTCTAAAGCAACAAGTCAATTGCAAATTAAGAGACAGATTCACCGCTATACTTTATCGGCTTTGTGTTGTTCTAGTGATGCCAATTAGCATTAAGTTTAAATGGCCAATGCGTCCTGGCTGCTTTAGGCTGTTCTGGTATGCCAGCAAATCTGACCTTGAAAGTTAAAATTAAAATAAAATGATTAAAGATTGACACTGCATATCGTCTAATAATTAGAAATATCGTAGTAGCATTTTCTTTTGATTCCTCGTTTGGTGATCATGTGTGAAATTTTTGGTAATTAAAAATTAACGAAACTCATACAAAATGTACATTAAGATGAAGTTATGGTTGTGAGTATATATCAGTAATGTAAGGGTAAAAAAGATTATAGGGGTTTTATAATTTTTCCCAACCCATCTTGACTTTGTAGTGACGACAGGAGGGAGACGAGTTTGGAAAAAAGTCTTTAAAAAAAATCAGTTTTAGCTGAACTGAGGTCACAAAAACGAAAACATTTATTGTCCTACGGTTATTGCATGGTGTCACTACAGGGAAGAGTTAAGGTTGTGTTAACTGTGTATTTTCATTTCTTAACCTATTTGTACTACTTTTTCAATGTAACTTTAACATTGAATTTCCTGCATTTGTGGTGCTTAGTTTTGGGAAAATTTAAAGCATTCCTGTAATGTGTTTTAGTGCTATGGACTCTCTACCTTAACTCCCTCTAAACTTAATTTTTTTGTATGATAAAATTTTCAAAGGCTCCCAAATTGCTTAGGAGCTTAAGTCTCTGGAAACAAACGGGACATGATCTCCTGAGTTGTTTAGGTGATTTTGAACATTTTACCCTCAGTTCTTAATTTCTAATCTATCTCTAATCAGGTGTGTGGTACATAAAACAAGAAGAATTCCTAGAGTAAATTCCAGGTAAGATGGTTGTATAAATTAAGGCAACTTTCTGAGCCAGGGCTGATAAATCATCAGTGAAAGCACACTTGTCCTTAACACTCCATTTTGATTTATGAAAGTCTCCATACAAATGCTGTCATTGGCACTCCAGTATTGTTCTGTGTACAGTAATCTGACTATTACAACCAGGGCCGGCTTTAGCAAGAGCGGGGCCCGATTCCTGGGGGCGGGGCTTGCTGCAAGCCCCACCCCCAGGACCCGCGCCGCCGGGGGCCGGGGGGGCCCGAGCCGCGCCGTGCCGCCGGGGGGGCTGGGGTTGCCCCGAGCCCAGCCGCGCCGCGCCGCAGGGGGGCCGGGGGGGCCCCGAGCCGCACCGCCGGGGGGGCCCCGAGCCGCGCTGCGCCGCGCCGCCGGGGGGGCCGGGGGGCCCCGAGCCGCGCCGGGCGGGGACCCGAGCCCAGCCGAGCCGCGCCGCCGGGGGGGACCCGAGCCGAGCCGCGCCGCCGGGGGGGCCCCGAGCCGAACCGCGCTGCCGGGGGGGCCGGGGGGGGGACCCGAGCCCAGCCGCGCCGCAGGGGGGCCGGGGGGGCCCCGAGCCCTGCCGTGCCGCGCCGCAGGGGGGCCGGGGGGGCCCCGAGCCCAGCCGCGCCGCAGGGGGGGCGGGGGGGACCCGAGCCCAGCCGCGCCGTGCCACAGGGGGGCCGGGGGCCGGGGG
>NW_027053551.1:0-27000 GCF_011386835.1 Chrysemys picta bellii
CTACAGGACCTTGGTTGCAACAATGATCTATATGGTCCCAGATTATATCAATAACGTCACACCACCCAACTGGGAAAAGTCTCCATGTGTGTCAAAGACGGGACTGCTTACGGGCCGAAAGGTCAAATTCCTGGAAGCTGAGAGTGAGAAGTTTTAAATCACCCCATGGTGAAACTCCTCTGATTACCAGACAATGCCAGGATTAATTGCCTAAAGTACCATGTCACTAATCCAGCATGCCAGGGCCATCACAGAGTGCAAAGGCAAACACGGTGGTTTACGAGCAGCTGTTTTGCTTGACCTAGATACAGAAATCTGGTTTTGCCTGGGAGAGGAAGGAACAACAGATTCTTTAGAACTTTTGACAGCACTGCAGCTTTAAGCACCAGAGAAGCAAATGCTTCCTCAGATTTTCAGCCTTCAGTAAGATGTGGCAGCCCTTACAGAGACAAGCAAGAAACTGCCTGGAGACACAGAATGGCTACCCTGAAGTCACAAACCTTTGCTGACCTGTCACCAACTGCTGGCGCACACGCTGCAGTGCTCCTGGTCTGGCCACACAAACACACTTGGCAGCGTCACTGAGTCAAGATAGCACTCACCAGATCTTCTGGCTCCCTTGAAAGTACTCCAACGGCCCAGCTTTACAGACATGCATGTGGGGCAGTGGGCTGCACTTCCACACGCATCTTTTGGGGATTTTTTTCTTTTTAAGCTGCAGTTCCAAAGGAATGTTTTGGGGGAAGTTCTGGGTTATACAGGCAGTCAGACAAGCTTCTAAGGCCAGAAGGGATCATTGTGCTCTATGACCCTTGCTAGCTGGCATCCCTAAATTCAGAGTCCAAAAGGGGTGACTTCAAAGGGAGGCTCAAAGCACTGTTGAAAACCAGACAGGCTATCCAGTAACTTAGAGCACCTTCAGACATCTCCACTATTTGCATCTCTCGGGTCCCCCGATTCGTTACTAATAGACTTACAGTCTGTATTCAGTGCTCCTTAGCTTATGGCTTTGGATACCCAATGACAGCTGGTTGAGCTTTTCTGGTAGTTCTACCTGTGTATTTATACAACACAATTACCTCATGGGGCTTCCTCACCCAACGGGAAGAGACAGAAAGCAGGGAGGAAAAACTATTAAACTCTTCCACAAAATACTGAGCCATATAAAGTTCAATGTTACCATTTAGGCTAAAAAAAATGCAACGTTCACGTCAAGGGGGCTGGGAGTTTAGTGGCCCTAAACACCACGACTGTGTTTGTGATAGACCTCAATCTCCAAGCACTGGATGTAGGCAAAGGGAGTGCTGAAGACAGCTCTAAATCAAAAAAGAATCAGGCTAAAGAGAACTGTTAATTTGTTAAGGAACCAAAAAGGATTGATTTGTTATTTAACAGCCCGGCTGCTAACAAGACAGAGGGAGATTTTTTTTTTTGACATTTCCACTGGCTGGTAAATTGTATTACCCCGTTTCCCAGAATGACTCAAGGGATTTGGGGGGGGAGGGGGGCAACCTCCCAACTCCAGTGGAAGAGGTGGCTAATTATTAGCTCTCGACCACCACAGAATGTTGCAACTGCTACAAAATAAAAAGAGTTTATAACCTCTGAACAGGAACTGGGAATTGCTTACAAATTAGTATCTGGAATCCAGAGGCGATACCCTTACATTTATCTGCTAGGGTAAGTCAAACATTGGTCATTTGTGAGGGTCCTAAACAGAGATCAAACTTTCAGGTCTACTACTATCTTCTCCCACCACCTCTACTTCTGTTTTTACTAAAGGAGTGATTCCATCAGATGCATCTTCCTCCCTTTCCTCAGGAGAGTGTGTGTCAAAATCTCATTGTGTATGATCAAGAAGGAAGAAAAATCTGTACACAATGATTAGCCCTGATATTTTAATGGAAATACTGCACTACAGTCAAGTTTACATTTGTATAGAAATCATCACATGGATAGGTGGCCAAGGATCACATTACAGAATATAAAAAGCAATTTAAAGTAAAAAGAAATCTTGCTATTGTACAGGCTGGGATCAGAGCATGGAGCTCAGAAGTCAGACATCGGGAGGGATGAAAGCTTGTCGCAGAAAAACAGAGTTCTCATTCTTTTGTTTAGGTACAGCAAGTCAGATGCTTTATTAACTCGCACAATTGTGCAGAGGGAGAGAGCTAAGCAGGTCTCTCTCAGGTAACTAATTACAGCAAGCATTTATATCTTTCATTACAGAAATAATGAGGGACAGCTGCATTTTGTTTATACATAGGACATCTTGATATCTTATTTCCTCACTTGATTTGACTCTAGCCAACATACAATATTTTCTATACCTTATCTATACAAGGTCACAACGACTTCACACACAGTTCTTTCCCACCCGCCTCACACAATCCTCGCTTCTACAAATCTCGCGTTATTAGGATTACAGTTAGCCGGACTCTTGCTAACGAGCTGTCATGCATTGCAGTTCCTTTCTGTCAGTTCTTTCTCTGCTTCCACAACCTGTAGGTGAAAACCCTGCTGCAGGAGGAGATCGCCTTGTGTTTTATTGGGTTTTTTTCCTGGGTACCTTGACCAGCAGGAATCCCGCCATGTTAATCCCATTCCGCTCAAATAACATGCAGGCACAGACTCTTGGACAAAACACCCACAAAGCAGCAGCAGCTGTTACTTCCAAGCTGGTAAAGTCTAAATCATCCTGACTTCCACTTCCAGATCAGCTTTAACATATATTAAAAAGAAACACCTGAGGGTGGGGTGAGGCACAGGGGAGCGTGTGTAAAACCTTTGAAATGGAAGAGGACACAATAAAACCCCCTTCCTGTCTGAACACAGGAAAAGGAGGAGAAACGGGACAGGTAACTTATTGCTGGCAAACTCTGAAAACTCCCCCGTGGGCTCTTTACTCTCTTTTCCTCTCTCCATGGGAGGCTCCCATTCATCACAATGGCTGGAATTACTCTCTGTACATTGGCTGCCAATGACTAGTGACCTTTATAGGCCATGCATTTTCACCACTCTGCTCTCCCAGCTGCACAAAGGCTGGAGCCATTGCCTTCCCCCGACCCTCTCTCCCCAATTTCTCCATCTCTCTGCCGAGGAAGGGAAGAGAACTCAGTTCTGAGGGGACAACCAGCTGTCTTGAAATCCCTGGGACAGATTTCAGAAGTGGACTTTGAAAAACAGCAGAGCTGCATTCACAGCTCTCCAGCTGGGACACGGAAGCTGTTCGGGCACAACTGGCAGCATTGTTTTGTGCAAGGAAAGGATGCCTCCTTTGAGGAGAGACAGTGCAGTTGGGTCTGTCGTGGCTTACGAAGTCCATGCCAACTTGTCTGAAAACCAAAATCTTCCAATGCTTAAATATCTGCCAGCACTATACTTCTATGCTTAAAATATATATATATATCCCATTTGTGGATTTCACTAGTGAAATGCATCACACAGCCTACCCGCCTTGCCGTTCTCTCTCTCTCACACACACACACACAGAGACATAGACACAAAGCAGCTCTAATGAAATACTGGTTTGGTACTTAGAATGTTCTCTCCAATACCGAGAGGGAAAATACATAAGCACAATCAACCCCAGCTAGGTAGCTCAGCAACACTTCAGATTATGAAGCCAATAATAAAATGGTCAAATGTCCCCTCTCCGCACTGCAAACTGCATGGTGCCTTTCAGAACAGGAACAGGGCCGTGGGTGAGCGAGTGTCTTCCTCAATAAGAACCAAGATGTATTTTTATTTACAAAAGAAAGGAGAGAACAATTTCCACACAAAAGCACTACAACGATAACTCTCTTTGGTAAAAAGTGTAATAAATGTCTCCATAGGTCTGTTTGTTGGTACTAACTCTCAAGCCACCTGGTACTATGGTACACAAGAAGCTGGTACAGTTATACTAGCACATCAAGCATATTTCCTTTAATAAAAAAAGGAAAAAAATTGACAATATGTACATTTATTTACAAAAAAGGAAGGGGAACATGTTAAAATTGTGTTGTTTCTGCTGAGAATCCAGTTGTGATAGACACCTCTGGTTTCACGACATATCTGAGCATGTAACTTTAAATGCACCACTCCGGTCAGGATGTATGCAACATCCAGTTCTCTTCCCTTGAAGTTCAGGCCATTGAGGAGTTAATCTCAGACTACAGCCCACTTCTTCGGATGCATATAGAATGGAACATATATTGAGGAGATATATATACACACATACAGAGAGCATAAACAGGTGGGAGTTGTCTTACCAACTCTGAGAGGCCAATTAATTAAGAGAAAAAAAACTTTTGAAGTGATAATCAAGCTAGCCCAGTACAGACAGTTTGATAATAAGTGTGAGAATACTTACAAGGGGAGATAGAGTCAATGTTTGTAATGGCTCAGCCATTCCCAGTCCTTATTCAAACCGGAGTTGATTGTGTCTAGTTTGCATATCAATTCTAGCTCAGCAGTCTCTCTTTGGAGTCTGTTTTTGAAGTTTTTCTGTTGTAATATAGCCACCCGCAGGTCTGTCACTGAATGACCAGACAGGTTAAAGTGTTCTCCCACTGGTTTTTGAGTATTTTGATTCCTGATGTCAGATTTGTGTCCATTAATTCTTTTGCGTAGAGACTGTCCGGTTTGGCCAATATATGTTCCATTCTATATGCATCCGAAGAAGTGGGCTGTAGTCCACGAAAGCTTATGCTCTAATAAATTTGTTAGTCTCTAAGGTGCCACAAGTACTCCTGTTCTTCTTTTTGCAAAAAAAAAAAAAAAAATTCTAGCCATCTAAGTTTTAAAACTATGTAAGCAGAGTCAGGATGAGCTCTACCCTGACATCTGGTGGTGAATTATGGCGAGTGTGGAAAAGAACTCCAGGGGCTGATCTGGTTTGCATAGGCACACCCACTCGCCTGGCATGAAACAACAGCAACTCAAAGTGGTTACCTGGGCTGGTGTGGGATCCCCAGTTTCTCTGTTATTGGGGCAGGAAGAATAAAGTTTTGTTACCCTGATTCTGTGAATCAAGGCCAGTGGAACTGTTGTATGACAGAAGGACTGAGGGAGCCCTTCACCATTACCTAAGTAGCACTTGCTTGACAAGGGGCATGGGTTAGGTATTTATATCTGATGGTATGGGCCCTCTTTGAGGGTTTGAAACACCAATTGCACTACCTCCTCTCTCCACTGTTGAATGTCAGAGCTAACTTTGATTCTATTAGGAGTCTAGTTACAGGCTGCTGAGCTGAATTCACTTTGGGCCAATGGTGCACTAGCACTGGGGCTCCCCTACTATATACTATGAGCTGAAATTGCTAAGGGCTGAAATCACAAAAGAGCTAAAGTTATTAAGAGCTGAGATCACTGAGACTGTGTTAACTAGTGGGGGAGCCTGAAGCTATATTGCTAAGCGGCTGGCGGAGCAGCTAGCAGAGTGGAGCCTCACAGGGATGGTTGGAGTGGAGCTGAGCGACTCACAGGTTGGTGAGCAGGGCGGAGCGGCTGGAGAAGCAGCGAGCAGAGCGGAGCGGAGCCTTGTGGGAGCGGCCCAAGGAACAGCTGAAGTGGAGCAGAGCTGAGCGGCTTACAGGTCGGTGAGCAGAGCGGAGCAGCTGCCAGAACAGTTCGTGGACGGCGGGAGCGGCTCACGGGACAGCTGGTGGAGTGGAGCAGCTCGTGGAGAAGGCTGCGGTGGAACCCCACGGAGAGGCAGCCAGTCGGCCTCGGATCACGTAAGGTGCCCCTTAACACCCTGCGTGCCTTTTCTCCCCCCCCCCCCCCCGCTTGAACTCTGGGGCTGCACTGACCAGGGACAGAGACTTTGGGGGGTTGTTGGACTTTTGGGACCTTGGTGATTCTTGGGTTGCTGGTTTCAAGAACCAAAGGGAAAGGACACAGCCCAATTTGCTGGGGTGGGTTTTTTGCTCATGAAGCCTGTTTGTGTTGTTTTTCCAATTTAATGCTGATGTCGTTTACCTCATGTTATTAAACATTTTCTGTTACACTCAGACTCCGTGCTTGCGAGAGGGGAAGTATTGCCTCCTAGAGGCGCCCAGGGGGTGGTATGTAATTGTCCCAGGTCACTGGGTGGGGGCTCGAGCCGGTTTTGCATTGCGTTATTGAAACGGAACCCCTAGATACAGAACCCGGCCCTTGTTGCTGCCAACTTAGATGGGCAGAAGGGTTACATTTTTGGGGGCTCGTCCGGGATTCCCTGGGTCAGTACCCCTCGCAAGCACCTGTTGAGTGTTCCACTGCATTGGGAAACAATTATGTTTATATTTTGAGGAAATTACTGTTTGTATAATGGCTAATATGTCAGGTTTGTTGGGCCCCGGCCCTGCAGCCTCTAGCTCAGGGGCCACAGCCTCAGCCAATGATTGGGCAAAAGCACTGGGGCAAATATTGGAAAAGGTTGTGTTGTCCCATGCTAGGTCAAACTCTTGTCGTGAGTTAAGGTTATTTGCTGGGGCAGAGGAGTTCGAACCCTGGTTGGAGCATACCACTGAAATGCTGCAGGAGTGGGCCGTACCTGATGCAGAAAAGCGAAGATGTCTAATAGAGAGCCTTAGTGGCCCAGCATTAGATGTGATTCGCACCCTGAAGCTCATTGACCCTGGGGTCAGTGTGAAGGACTGCCTGGAGGCCCTTGATCATACCTTTGGGAGTGTAGAGGGCCCTGAAGACAGTTACTGTAAGTTCCTTAATTCCCGACAGCAAATTGGCGAGAAGATTTCAGCCTATATACAGAGGCTGGAGAGACTGCTTCAGAGAGCTGTCATGAGGGGTGCAGTGACTGCTGAACAGATGGATCGGACCAGACTGGCTCAAATTGTAAGAGGAGCTCAGTATCAGAACGCGATTCTACTCCATCTCCGGCTAAGAGAACGACGGGAACATCCCCCAAGTTATTCCCAGCTGATAAAGGAGGTCAGAGAAGAGGAAGAAAGGCAGGCTGCCAGCGAGTTTTGGGAAGCCCAAACATTGGAGCCAGCCGGCACAACACCACTGCAAACGGCCAGTGTACTGATGGTGAGCACCCCAGAGGAACTTGCCCAACAAGTGCAGGTCCTGACAGAACGGATAGCTGAACTGCAAAGCACCATTGACCGAGCTAAGACTTCCGGGAATAAGGAGCCTCTGACTGTGGCGATGGAGAAGTCATCATTTAGAGCCACCATCCCATCTGGGCGAAGGGGGAAAGGACAATTATTCTGCTACCGATGTGGTCAGGATGGACACAGTGCTGCCAAGTGCCATAATGAAGAAAACCCCTCCTTAGTGTATGGAAAGCTGAGGATCAGTTGGGAGAGATCCGGTAGCTGCCAGAGAGTCCGGGGATGGGGACCACCCAGGCCTGCAGGATTTGAAGATTCCCCCAGAACAGACCGTCCAGCTGGGATCCCCGCAGGACTGATAGGGCCTCGAGCAGAGGTCATGGTGAAGATTGAAGGGGAGGAGTGTAAAGCCGTGCTTGACACTGGATCTCAAGTGACTATTATATTTCAGTCATTCTACCAACAAATGCTTAGGCACCTGCCTATACAGCCACTGACTGGCGTTGGTCTGTGTGGCCTCAGCATGGATGAATACCCCTACCAAGGGTATGTCATAGTGCACCTGGAATTCCCAGAGGAGGTTGCTGGGGTAAGAGAAGAGGTGGACACAGCTGCATTAATATGCCCTGACCCTAAAGGGACCTCTGATGTGTCTGTGCTGATAGGGACCAACTCCAGTCTCTTCAAGGTGCTTGCGGATTACTGCAGACGACGGGCTGGGGACCAGTACCTGAATACCCTGATGATCCATACGCTTTGTGCTGAAGCCTATAGGAAGATTGAGGGTGCTAAAAAGGAGACATCTGAGCTACCGATTGGGGCACTGAAGTACATGGGCACAACCCCCTTAGTAGTGCCTGCAAGGACGGAGCAAGAAGTGCTTGTCATGAGTACCCGGCTGAAAGGCAGTAAAGGGGCATTAGCAATGGTAAAGCAGTCGGTTGAAGGAGAGCTCCCGGAAGGAGTGCTGGTCCCCAGTGGAGTCATAACCCTACCTGCTGAAGCCCAGGAAAAGGTGACTATACTGATTGCTAATGAAACAAGTCGAGATGTTGTTGTGAAGCAAGGACAAAAGATAGCAGATCTCTTCGAGCCTGAATCAATTGTAAAACCCCAGTGTGAGACTCAAGTTCCGACAATAGACCCTGCAAAGTTTGACTTTGGAGATTCACCGTTGTCCGAGGAGTGGAAAGATCGCCTGAGGAGGAAACTTTGTGAAAGATCCAAGGTGTTCTCATTGCATGAGTGGGATGTGGGATGTGCAAAAGGAGTAGAGCACAACATCAGACTACATGACTCTCGACCTTTCAGGGAGAGATCTAGGAGAATTGCCCTCTCCGAGATGGAAGATGTGCGACAACATCTTCAGGAGCTGGCTGCGAATGGCATCATTACAGAGTCCCGCAGCCTATACGCCTCACCCATTGTGGTGGTCCGTAAAAAGAATGGGAAAATCCGGATGTGTATTGACTACCGCACCCTAAACCGCCGTACTGTGGTTGACCAGTACACAATGCCCCAAGTCCAAGATGCCTTAGACTGTTTGCTGGGAAGCCAGTGGTTCTCTGTGTTGGATCTTCGGAGTGGATACTACCAGATCCCTCTGGGTGAAGAAGATAAGGAGAAGACAGCCTTCATCTGCCCATTAGGGTTTTATCAGTTTGAACGCATGCCCCAAGGGATTTCTGGAGCACCTGCCACATTTCAACGTCTTATGGAGAAAGTTGTGGGAGACATGAATTTACTGCAAGTGTTAGTTTATTTGGATGACCTGATTGTGTTTGGAAGAACCTTGGAGGAGCATGAAGAAAGACTTCTTAAAGTGCTTGATAGGTTAGAGGATTATGGTTTGAAGCTTTCAATTGACAAATGCCAGTTCTGCAGGACCTCAGTGAAGTATGTGGGTCACATCGTGTCCCAAGAGGGTGTGAGTACTGATCCCGATAAAATAGAAGCCCTCACTACATGGCCATGTCCAAGTAACTACAGAGAACTCAAGACCTTTCTTGGGTTTAGTGGCTACTACCGCAGATTTGTGAAGAACTATGCTACGATTGTAAAACCTCTGAATGATCTTACCAGGGGATACCAGTCCAGCAGGAACAAATCTAAGACCAAGAATAAGGGGAGGTCCCCAAAGCCTCCTGTGCAGAGACACTATGGCCCCTTCGAACCATTTGGGCCACGGTGGGATGAGAGATGTGAAAGGGCTTTTCGAGAAATCATTACATGCCTAACTCATGCTCCGGTCCTAGTCTTTGCTGATCCAAGCAAGCCATTTATCCTGCATACTGATGCCAGTTTGGAGGGTCTGGGAGCAGTACTGTACCAGGAAGTGGAAGGAAGACGTAAACCTGTAGCCTTTGCCAGCAGAGGACTGTCTGATAGTGAAACTCGCTATCCCACCCACAAGCTGGAGTTCTTGGCCTTGAAATGGGCCATCACTGAGAAATTTCGAGACTACTCATATGGTGCTCAGTTCCAGGTGTGGACGGACAACAACCCACTGACCTATGTGTTAACAAGTGCTAAGCTGGATGCTACAGGACAAAGATGGGTGGCCGCTTTGGCTAGCTATGACTTCAGCATTCAATACCGATCAGGGAGAAGCAATGTAGAGCAGATGCATTGTCCAGGCGTCCACAGGCACCAGGAGTTGCTGTGATACCCACAGATGGAGTGAGGGCTATTTGCAGTGTGAGTCGCCGGGAACCAGAGTCCCAGGAGAGTCTTCATGGATGTGCTGCAGAAGCTTTGGGCCTGCCCCCTGAATGCGTGCCTTCTGCTTCAGTGAACTATATTGCGTTGGACCAATCTCCTTTGCCCATGCTCAATGCGGCTGACTGGCAGGAAGCCCATCTGCAAGATATTGACATTCGTGATACACTACTTGCAAAAAGGGAGGGGCGAAGCCCAGCTGTGGTTGTCCCACCTAACCCGGAGGGTAAACTACTATTGAGAGAATGGACCAAACTAAAACTGATTCAGGGAGTACTACACCGAGTGACCACAGACCCTTTACAAAAGCAACGAGCACAGCTAGTGCTGCCAAAAGAGTACAGAGCCCTGGCCATGAGGGCCCTGCATGATGACTTTGGACATTTAGGGATGGAGAGGACCCTGGAACTTATTCGTAGTAGGTTCTATTGGCCTCGGATGGCTGAAGATGTTCGCAGGAAATGTGAGACCTGCGCTCGATGTGTTCAAAGGAAAACTCTGCCCACGAGGGCTGCATATCTGAAGAATATCACCAGCAACAAACCTCTGGAGTTGGTATGCATTGATTTCTTGTCTTTAGAAGTAGACAAGAGGAATATTGGGAACATTCTAGTAGTGACTGACCATTATACGCGATATGCGCAGGCATATCCCACACGTGATCAGAGGGCCACCACTGTTGCTCGAGTACTGTGGGAGAAATATTTCTCAGTTTATGGATTTCCAGCCCGGATACACTCGGATCAGGGGCGGGACTTTGAGAGTCATCTTCTGAAGGAGGTGCTGAGGATAGCGGGAATTAAAAAGTCTAGGACAACGCCTTATCACCCACAAGGTGATCCTCAGCCAGAGAGGTTCAACCGAACCCTATTAGATATGTTGGGGACTTTGCGGCCAGAGCAGAAGGCAACCTGGAGCCAACATGTCGCATTTCTGGTGCACGCCTACAATGCCACAAAGAATGATGCTACAGGAGTCACCCCATATCTCTTAATGTTTGGACGAGAACCAAGATTACCCATAGACCTGTGCTTTGGTGTATCAGAGGATGGAGATAGCTATGAAACTCATCAGCAATATGTATCCCGACTAAGAGAAAAGCTGCGGGATGCTTATCACTTAGCTACATCTGCTGCTCGGAAGAACGCAGACCGCAACAAACAGCGATATGATGCTAGGGTACGTTTACAAGAGCTCCAGCCGGGGGACAGAGTCCTGCTGCGAAATTTGGGTATTGCTGGCAAACACAAGATAGCTGACAGATGGAAGGCAATACCTTATTTGGTGATGGAAAAGCTAGGAGACCTGCCGGTCTACAAGATTAAACCTGAAGAGGGTCCAGGGCAGATAAAGACAGTGCATAGAAACCTTTTGCTCCCTGTGGGAGAACTGGTAGGCACCCCTTATGAGATGGGCCACAACAAGGCAACCGGGCAGAACGAAGGTGCTGGACCAAAGCTGCCCTCCAACGTGGACAGCCAGCCCCCTGCAGCTAACCTACCCCTATGCAGCACATCCGAGAGTGAGTCTGAGGAGGAAGACACAACCATGGTGTATCCTGGGATGGAGACAAGATTTCAGTCTCGATCAGCTGAATCAAAAGAGAGCTCCTCCTCTTCTGCCCTAAACCCCATGGCAGAAGTATTTAGGCCCATTCCTGACACCCCTGAGCCACTAGTGGCTCTGTCACCTGCATGCAGATCTCATCGCTCACTATGTGCTGAAGCTGGGAGCAGGAAGGACACAGAGAAGAGGAGTTAGTGAAGTGGTTTTAAATGCCTCTGGACTTGGTGCACTGTATACTGCAGTAGCCCCCTTTCCCCAAGTCAGTCAGAGGGCTTTGCACTAGTGTGCACTATGGACAACCTGCCTTCTGCAGTCAGGCCATAGACAAAATAGAACACTAAGAAAATCTCCAAAATAAACTTCTCCATGTGGCAACAAGCAGAGTTTGACATTAATCAAAACAAGCCAAGCTGAGCCTTCATCATTTGCCTGCACTTCTAGACTTACATGTTTGCATGCAAACACTTATGTCAAAAGCTATAATTGATGAGAAACTATTTTATCTCCCCTGCATACATATACGCTGTGGCAGAATTGGTCAGATTTCCAGTTCTTCTCCACTATGCACCACGCAAGTCTCAGAACCAGCTAAAGAATATGTCCATCAATGCAGATTAGAAATGAACATACCCTTCAAAATTCCTGCTTCAAACCTCTGTCTGGTCAAACCACAGCAAAAAAAAAAAAAAAAAAAATTCTAGCCATCTAAGTTTTAAAACTAAAAAACAATTATTTAGGTTATGAACATAGTAGCCTCTTCTACTGTGAATTACACCTACACCCATTGGAAAACATTGTGTCCTTTAAAATAAATAATGATGCTGGCAAAGTACAGTTGCACATACAAAGTAACTACGGATTAATAACCTTTAAGTGAGCATTATGAAGGAAATGCCTGACAGCTGGTAAAGATTTAGACCATCGAGGTACGCGGGAAGGGCTTGTTAGCCAGTTCTCTTGCCATGGAATTGCTACACCAAATCCAAAGCTTGATTAGTTGGTTGTTTGTGGAGGGGAAATTAAAAATAATTAAATCAAATTCTAATTATTAATTATATTCCCAAATTTAAATAAAGAGCCGGTTGACTGCCGATTTCCTGTCAAAACTGAAATTAAGAACTTGTTTTTAGCCCTGTCTTTATACTCTAATTTGTGCTTAACAATTCTCCATAGAAATTGGATCATCGAGGTAGCCAGCATGTGAGAGTCGACACTTGGGCTTACAGAGTTCAAGTGACAACAAGCAGCTGAAAGCCACAAATATACCAGCTTCAAGAGCCAGCCAGCGTGTGTGAAATCCAGAAGCAAGTTGTTATTCAAAAGAAATACAGAACCTTTTCCAAGAGTCCTTACAGTTTTGGTCCTTGTGTTTACAAATGCTTCAGGTTTTCTAAGAGCAAGAGAACACTTCAAATGTGGTCCCACCTGATACTAGGCATCTCTTGGATAGTGGAGGACAGTCTGCACTTGGTAAGGCAACTCCCACCTTTTCATGTGCTGTATATTTATACCTGCTTACTGTATTTTCCACTCCATGCATCTGATGAAGTGGGTTATAGCCCACAAAAGCTTATGCCCAAATAAATGTGTTAGTCTCTAAGGTGCCACAAGGACTCCTTGTTGTTTTTACTGATACAGACTAACACGGCTACCCCTCTGAAAGCTGGGTAGTAATCCTCCACATCAATATCCACTAGAGGAAGAGAAGGTGTAACATGAACTACATTGTAACACCCCTCAAAGGCAGTTCCTACAGGCCCACTATGAGTTCTGGGAGCAAAAGGGCCACATGTTGAAGGTCTCAGACAAATTGATGAATTACCAGAATGGTCAATAAAATGAGGAACAACGTTGTAAGACTTTAAATGAGAGCTTTTCAAATTAATGCCAGGTCTGTAACCCATCAGAGGCCTCACGGAGGAGGGCAGAGGTGGTAAAATTCTCAGAACTAAAGAGAACTAAAGAGGTTCTTGCTACCAAAACAACATTATGCACACCATTAAAGCAGAGACCTCACCAAAAAGATATGAACGCAGATATGTCCTAAGGCTCTTATGAAATATACGCATTGCACATTATTATTAACTTGTATTTCACTAGCACCCAGAGGTCCCAAACTATATCTGCGACCCCTCTGTGCTTGCCACCATTCAGACACACAACCAACTAGGCCCCGCCTTGAAGAATGTAAAACAGAGACCAAGGGGGTTGGGGGAAGCAACTTGCCTGAGGTCACATAGTAACTAAGTAGCAGAGCTCGAACTAGAACCCAGGTCTCCTGTTTCTCCAGCACCTTATCCAGAGCAAGCTACACAGACAGTTACCGCCTTTCCAAGCTGAATGTGCTAATGTAGCTTCTAAAAGGTTTTGTGGGCTGTAGCAGAAACACAGTAAAAAGGGGAGGAAAATGAAAAAAGCCATTCGGGGTACACCCAGTTTTGAACTAACACTCATCACTGCGGTATAGGCATCAAGGGAAGATGAAAATAAAGTTTTTAAAAATACTGGTTAAGGAACAATGCCAATTTAAAGGGAATTTGAAAAGTTCTCTGTGTTTTCTGTTTGTTTTTAATTGTTATAGGTTCAAACACCTCTGCATCCCTCAAGGCCAACAAAGATTGTCCACACTTCCTCCTTTGCTTCAATCCAAATTAGCTACTTTACTCCGGTTTTAGCTGGCCGGAAACAGGCAGCCATAGGCAGTTTAGTACTGTAGCATTATCACCACTAAGGAAACCAGCCCTTGGAGAATTCTAAATACATATATTTGCTGAGACCACTCAGATTACACGAACATTGTAACAGAAAATGGAAGATCAAGGAGGCTCTTTACTGGTCTACATAGGACTGCCTGGACTTACTTGGGTTTGGCCTGCCCTGCTTTCTTTAGTCGGTAAATCATTTGAACACCAGTTTAAAAGGAGACACACTTTTTAATACCAGAGCCAAAACTGACTGCTTTGTCAATTGCCAGGGGCTGACTCCTCCACTGAGATATTTTATAACAAGCTTGGGGCAAGAGAAGATTTTTATCCAACTTGTAAATTCATGAGGTAGAAAAATAGCGCAACCCAAAATTAAGAAATTCAGCTGGCAAGGAGTGTTAAAGCAATACAAAATACCACGCCTCTCCCCCACAGCCCCATGAAGTAGGATGTTCCAAGCCCCAGGGTCAGGTCTAGAGATCTCCTCCTTGATAACATGCTGTGCTACATTCAGTGCCCACCAGCATCCTTATATTTCACATTTTGGAAACTACCAAAATGCAGGTACCGGATTTTACAGAGACAAGACCTAAAGGCAGGTGAGAGGGAGGAACACAGATTCCTCAAGACACCAGGAAACAGATCAAGTACCAGATCCACACACTGGGCCGTCATTCTTGTCTCATTTTATGCCTAGCACTTCCCGCTCCCATTCCCTTTCCCGGTTCTCCTCTTCGATTTGCCGCTCAGCCTGGGTGCAAATCCTCAGCAGCAGCAAGCATAGGATTTGGTGAAGCCGCATGAGGATGTACCAGTTGTTGATGACATAGAAGAGGTTGTACACTTCATCCCCCCTCCGCCCCTCCCCCCCGGTAGCTTCTGGGCGCTGTGTTGCTGAACAGCAGCTTGGCTTTAGGGAGGCTGCCCCCAACTCCGTTGTGCTTTTTCGCAGTCCCAGTGGCTTCATCCACATCCATTTCCTCCTCCACGTCTGAGAGCTCGCACCACCCAGCAAACAGCATGTCCGGAATGAAGTGGTACATGATCTGCTTGATTTTGTACTTGTCCTCTTTCTGAATTCCTGTCTGCTGTTTCACGTGGTGGATGATAAAGAGAAGCAGCATCCTCCAGGATTTGCCTGTCCTCATAGGCTAGTGACAGGTGTGGGCCTATGGGTACTCCAGCATTATCTTTTGATGCCTGCTCTTGCCTCTGAGGGAGGAAGACAAAATACACAGAGCATGGGTGAGTCTCACATATGCAACTTACCACGTCTTTAAGACCCTTGTACAAAGCACTGCCAGTGAACTGGATTTCCTCTTTCATTACAACCCCAAACACTATGGGGGAAGGGCCAGAGTTCACATTATCCATCACAACAACCCAAGTTCTGGTGTCAAGGGCCTACACATATTGCATACAGGGCCTTGGTGTCATTCTGTTTGAAGCTGATGCCCTGGTGATCCAAGGATTTCAGGTAATGTTTCTCATTCTGCTCCCTCCAGACCTTGTTGAATCCTCTCTGGGCTTCTCGCCACTCTTCCTCTTTCATCTTTAACCTTAGCAGCAACAAAAAACAAAACAGAAGCTACGAGATGCTAAGATACCACATTGATGGGTGTAGGATAAAAACCTAGACCAGACAAGCTGGAGGCAGTAAGGCTTCTGCTCAGTGCCCATTGCCCACTGAAACAGCAGAAAGTTTCAGAAGGACTTCAAATGAGGTACAACGTGCATAGCAAAATTCTCCAGGAATGGCCATGAATCTTTAGATTGGTTTTGTGGCTATGTTATTTTACAGAAGGTTAAATAGGCCACAAATGCATGGCTATACCCCACTAACCAGGGTGATGATGAGGGCATTCAACAGAACATAAACCAAACTTTTTTTCCCCCCCCCGTATACCTCCTACAGAGTCCCAGGGCTGGGTCTGGGTTCATTGTCAATAACCCAGAATTCTGCTTTGTGAGAAGTTACAAATAACAGAAATCTCAACTGTTGTAACCAGCTGCCCCAAAGAGTCCCTGGTATCTGTGACATCCCATAATTTATTTAATACATGGATTTAACCACTTGCCAGACATTTCAGAGCTCTCAAACTTCTCTGATACTTGTTATGGTCCTGTATCTAGATATTCTTTTCACCCCATGCAACACAGGCATACACAAAACTCTGAACCTCTCAGCCAGCTTATACCTAACCTAGAAGAAAGAAGTCCATTCTGTCACTTCACAAAGAGTGCACTGTAACCAACTTGATCATGTTTAAAGGAAAAACACCACAAGTTGGGAATCAGACAACCCTCGACCTCTCACATCTTGACATAATGAAAAAAACAGCTCTTTCTCTTCACTGAGGATTAAGGAATCACAATTTACATATGCATCCGAAGAAGTGGGCTGTAGTCCACGAAAGCTTATGCTCTAATAAATTTGTTAGTCTCTAAGGTGCCACAAGTACTCCTGTTCTTCTTTTTGCGGATACAGACTAACACGGCTGCTACTCTGAAATTTACATCTAGGCAGCCTACATACTTTTGATGAGACATGGGAACTTTGCAGAGATATAATTGCTGAACATTCCAGGAGTCTAGAAGCACACAGATCCCAGAAGTACCTCTTACTTGGCAGTCCCTTCGCAAACCTATATCCCTCCTCTAATCTAGTTTTCATACCATGTCCACACCCTGGTGTCTAAGAGCACCTTCTCATAGTCTTACCCCTCTCCTTTCATCTCTCGTTTCTTTACGTCTAGTTCTCACATTATGCCCTGCCTCAGTAGAGAACCTGCTAGAGACTGCAGATGTCCTCAACATGATGCAACATAAAAGCAAGTCCTTCCGGACATGAGTTCTCTTTCTGCATTTGTATAACGGGGCCCAATTCTGACGGGGACATTAGGGAGCCACATAATAAAGATCTGACAATCCGCAACTACAATGTTAAAGGGAATTACTTTCATTTCTAATTATCCTTTGTTCTCCATTGTTAGAGATGTATCGGGAAAGTGGAAAAGTATGATGACACGGTTCCATCAAAATGCTGTTGTAGCCTCTTGCTGTGTAAATCCAGAACCAGCCAGGAGGACAGAGAAGCTATAAAGAACACAAAGGTTAGTTTCCATTCATTTATGGACTATCCCCTTCAGCCGGTTTAGTAGGGGCACATTCCGCACATTCTTTGAATACTGTAGTTCAATTTCCACCTTCTCTTTACAGCTCACTGACCATGCTCAACAAGGAACTGGGTGGAAGACAGCACTTAAACTCAAGAGTGACACGTGGTGACCACTAGGGGGTTGGCTCTTACTCCACTCTACCATGGCTGCCCTGAAGGGTAAAAAAAGGAAGAGCTAAGGAAGTTCGGAAAGTCTTGTGCTAAGGTTCTAAGACACAAGAGAAAAAGTCCTACACAGATGGTACTAGAGAAGAGAACTTCCTTTCATCAATTTTACATTTCCTGCCTTTCATTTTCACATTTTCATATCCCCTTGTCCGTATATGAAAAGGTAAATAGCAGCAGCAATCAGATTTTGTATACCTCTGTAAAAACGCCTGTGATACCACTATCTCTCAAACCTAAACAGTCTCATTACCATCAATCACTTCTCAGTCTTCCCATGCCTCATCTTCCCCTCCATGCTCATTTCTGAGTCCTTTATTACTGAGATGTCCTTCTTGAGATAGGGTGACCACTACACAGAATTCCAGCTAGGTGGGGGATTTGTTAGTTTTTAAATATACAGTAATGGCATATTTGCTTCAATTCATAGCAGAGATTGAGGCTGTATAAGAAGATTCTGTCAACCACCTCTCTTTCTATTCAAGACCACATTGACGACCTGTAGTCTATAGATCAGGAACCTATGCTTTAAAGATTGTAAAAGTGTCCAACTTTTGACTTAGCTTCCACTTTCCTACGTCTCATATCACAGTACTAATTTTTGGTATGATCCCTTCCACCAAGGATGCTGGACTGATATATATTGTGATCGCTACCACTCAATGGTTTGACCATAGTTATTTCTTGATTCAGAATCTAAGTGTTATTCAGGGCTAAATCAATAACCTCTCCTCTTGTGTAGCTACAGACTAGCTATTACAAGAAGCAATCATTTAAAATATTGAAAAACTCCTTCTCCTCACCTTCTCCAGAGGTTGACATTTTATATGTGGGGAGTTGAAATTGCCCGTTATAACTATTATTCAAGAGAGCGGTCTCTGGCCCCCCCTCAATATTGTGCACTCACTTCCTTTTTCTGATCAGGAGGCTGGCAGTAGAACACAGTAATTTTTGAGTTGGAACCTGAATCCAATACAGACTCTACACTTCAAAGTCTTTTTCACTTTCACAGATGGGATTTATAATGGGATCAAACTCATTTGTGTCCAAAACTGACAATACAGAACCCCACCCCAGCTTGATTTTTGAACTCAAGACTGCCCTATCTTGGGTAGGAAAAATAAAAAATCCTTATCCTGCCAGCAGGGCCAGTGATGTTTTGGCTTTACTAGACACAATAGTAGCTGGGTACTATGAAACGCAACCACTTATTAGAACATAAAAAGCATCTGCATTTCTCAGACTGTATGCTTTCCTCAACTGGAGCCTCTGTGTGTATTATACGTTTGGATAGTGCCTAGCATACGATGAGTTTTACTCAAACACAAGTAATAATGCCGAAACCTGGGAAGTACCATTTCAGCACAATAGGAACGGCAACAAATGAATTTTTCCTCAGCCCGTCTATGATGTCGGCCGCTTTGTCAGCATATATCCTCTGCAGTGCCTTGCGATGGATCACCTCCGACGTGCCACCCAGAGTGTTGTCCAGCTGGAATTTGGCTTGCTCCTCAGCAGACAAGCGGGGAGTTTCTTTGGATTGCCTCTAAGACTCTGATTGTTGCCAGGGTGGTCTCCAAGACAACATCCAGATGAAAGGGAAAATGTGTTAGCCATAGTACAATATTACTTTCTGGAAATAAAGGTCGGGTCTACACTACAGACCTATATTGGTGTAACTATGTTGCTCAGGGGTGTGAAAAATCCACACTGAGCAATGCACTTACATCGACCTAATCCCCTGTGTAGACAGTGTCATGTCAATGGGAGAGCTTCTCCCATCAACACAGCTATCACGTCTTGGGGAGGTGGATTAACTAAGCTGATGGGAGAAGCTCTCCCGTTGGCATAGGAGTTTCTTCACTTAAGCACTGCATCAGCACAGCTGCAGTGTTTTAAGTGTCCACTTACCCGAACATTTAAGTGAACCAAAACAAGAACTTAATACTTCTGTAACGCTGTGCACGTAAAACAGGAGGCACTTGAGAAATGGTTTAATATTTCCACATCTGCTTATTCTAATCTACCTATATTTCATCTGCTTCCTATACAGTATTGCATCTTTTCACAAGAAGTTACAGGCTACTAAAATGCTTCCTTCAGGAAATAAGATTTTCCATGGGTGGGAGGTACACAATTGACAGCATTACTACAAAAGAAAGCGATAAATCTTAGCATAGGCAAACAATTGCTGTGCTGAGTTCCATTTGGAGTGTCAATCATTTAACACTCTGTGAATGTCATTCTTCAGATTTTTAACAGAAATATATTTCAGCCTCTATGTACTAAGAAAAGGAAGCATCAATTATGCACCTGCCATTGAACAGTTTCATTTGGAATGAGCTAAAGAGAAGAGAAAGAAAGCTGTGCCAAAGCTACCGACCACGATAAAGTCAATGGGTTGGAGGGGAAGGAGTTGGTGATCAGAAGCGGTTACTTGGATTTTGATTCTTGTATTCACAGAGGTTGAACAGTCCTTAGGTAGAAGCATAACCATGTCCACCAAAGGCAGGACAAGTAGTAATGGGCTAAATCTGCAGCAAGGGAGATTTAGATTAGATATTAGGAAAGCTTTCTAACTATAAGGGTATGTCTACACTACGGGATTAATCCGAATTTATATAATTCGAATTTTGGAAACAGATTGTATAAAGTCGAATGTATGCGGCCACACTAAGCACATTAATTCAGCGGTGTGCGTCCATGTTCCGGGGCTAGCGTCGATTTCTGGAGTGTTGCACTGTGGGTAGCTATCCCATAGCTATCCCATAGTTCCCGCAGTCTCCCCCGCCCATTGGAATTCTGGGTTGAGATCCCAGTGCCTGATGGGACAAAAAACATTGTCGCAGGTGGTTCTGGGTACAGCCTCACCCCTCCCTCCCTCCCTGCATGAAAGCAACGGACAGCAGACAACCATTTCGTGCCTTTTTTCCTGGGTGAACACTGCAGACTCCATACCACGGTAAGCATGGAGCCCGCTCAGCTCAAGACAGCAGTCATGAACATTGAAAACACCTCGCGCGTTCTTGTGGGGTTTATGCTGAGCCAGGACCAGAAAAATGAGGCGAGGAGGCAGCGGCGGTGGCAGCGCAGCGACAAGCGTGATGAGAACATGGACATGGACACGGACACAGAATTCTTCAAACCGCGGGCCCCGGTGCTTTGGAGATCATGTTGTTAATGGGGCAGGTTCTATCCATGGAACGCCAATTCTGGGCAAGGGAAACAAGCACAGACTGGTGGGACCGCATAGTGTTGCAGGTGTGGGATGATTCCCAGTGGCTGCGGAACTTTCGCATGCGTAAGGGCACTGTCATGGAACTTTATGACTTGCTGTCCCCTGACCTGACGCGCCAGAATACCAAGATGAGAGCAGCCCTCACAGTTGAGAAGCGAGTGGCGATAGCCCTGTGGAAGCTTGCAACGCCAGACAGCTACCGGTCACTCGGGAATCAATTTGGAGTGGGCAAATCTACTGTGGGGGCTGCTGTGATGCAAGTAGCCAAAGCAATCACTCAGGTGCTGCTACGAAAGGTAGTGACTCTGGGAAATGTGCAGGCCATAGTGGATGGCTTTGCTGCAATGGGATTCCCTAACTGTGGTGGGGCAATAGATGGAACCCATATCCCTATCTTGTCACCGGACCACTAGGGTACCACTAGGGTACCCAGTACATAAACCGCAAGGGGTACTTTTCAATGGTGCTGCAAGCACTTGTGGATCACAAGGGACGTTTCACCAACATCAATGTGGGCTGGCCGGGTAGGGTTCATGACGCTCGCGTCTTCAGGAACACTACTCTGTTTAAAGGGCTGCAGCAAGGGACTTACTTTCCGGACCAGAAAATAACCGTTGGGGATGTTGAAATGCCAATAGTTATTCTTGGCGACCCAGCCTACCCCTTAATACCATGGCTCATGAAGCCATACACAGGCAGCCTGGACAGGAGTCAGGAGCTGTTCAACTACAGGCTGAGCAAGTGCAGAATGGTGGTAGAATGTGCATTTGGCCGTTTGAAAGGTCGCTGGCCATCGTTACTGACTCGCTCAGACCTCAGCCAAATCAATCTCCCCATTGTTATTTCTGCTTGCTGTGTGCTCCACAGTCTCTGTGAAAGTAAGGGCGAGACCTTTATGGCGGGGTGGGAGGCTGAGGCAAATCGCCTGGCTGCTGATTACGTGCAGCCAGACACCAGGGCGATTAGAAGAGCACACCAGGAAGCTCTGTGCATCAGAGAAGCTTTGAAAACCAGTTTCATGACTGGCCAGGCTACAGTGTGAAATATCTGTTTGTTTCTCCTTCATGAAAACCCGCCCCCTTTATTGACTCATTCTCTGTAAGGAACCCACCCTCCCCCTTCCCCCAGCTTGCTTTAAAACCAAATAAAGTCACTATCGTTTAAAAATCATTTATTCTTTATTAATACATTATAAAAAGAGAGAGGGAACCTGGGTGGGGTTTGGGAGGAGGATCAGGGGGAAGGAAAAGGCACTAAAAAAAGGTTAAAAAAATGACAGCCTTTTTCTTGGGCTGTCCACTGGGGTGGAATGGGAAGGTGTACGGAGCCTCCCCCCCGTGTTCTTACACGTCTGGGTGAGGAGGCTATGGAACATGGTGAGGGGGGAGGGGGGTTATACAGGGGCTGTAGTGGCACTCTGTTATCCTGCTGCCGTTCCTGAAGCTCCACCAGACGCCAGAGCATGTCTGTTTGCTCACGCAGCAGCCCCAGTGTTGCATCCTGCCTCCTCTGATCTTCCTGCCACCACCTCTCATCTCGAGCGTCTCTCCTCTCCTCACGTTGGTCCCTCCTGTCCTCACGTTCACTGTCTTCTTTCCTATACTTTGAAACGGTGTCCTTCCACTCATTCAGATGAGCTCTGTCACTGCGGATGGATTCCATGATTTCTGCGAACATCTCGTCTCGCGTCTTCTTTTTCCGATGCCTTATCTGTGATAGCCTTCGGGACGGAGGAGGGAGGCTTGAAGAATTTGCAGCTGCTGGAGGGAGGGAAAAAAGGAGAGAATTTTTTTAAAAGATACATTTTGCAGAACAATGCTTATACTCTTTCACGGTGAACAACACTATTCACATTACATAGCACATGTGATTTCTGTGCAAGGTCGCATTTTGCCTCTTAATATTGAGTGCCTGTGGCTTTGCTGCTAGAGATCACAGACGCAGGTCTGGGCAACAGAATTCGGCTTGCATGCGGCCATGGTAAGCCATTGTCTTTCGGCTTCTGCGCCCTCCTTTCCCACATACCAAGCAAAGCCCGTTGAGTGCTGCGGTTTTCCTGTTAACATTCAGCAGCAGAAAACAAACTAACCCCCCGCCCCCATCCAATTCTCTGGATGATCGCTTTATCCCTCCCCCCACCACGTGGCTGGTATCAGGGAAGATCCATGCTAGCCAAACTTGAAAAGCTCTGGGCCAATTTCCCCCCGCCACCCCCCCCCCCCTCAGCTTCATGGAGATGTCCCTGGAGGATTTCCACTCCATCCCCAGACACGTTAACAGAATTTTCCAGTAGCTGTACTGGCTGCGAATGCATCCCAAGTCCTCAGGGCAAAGTAATCGATAAAAACCCTTGCTTTTAAAACAAGTTTTATATTTTAAAAGGTAAACTCACCTGAGGTCCCTTCCATGGGGTCGTGGTCTTGGATACTAGGTTGGGAGGGTACTTCAGTCAGGCTGAGAAAAAGATCCTGGCTGTTGGGAAGAACGGAGTGCTCGGTGCTCTCTGCAAGCTCGTCCTCCTCCTCCTCCTCTTCCCCGTCCGCAGAATCCTCAGGTGTAGCTGATGAGATGATCCCCCCCTCGGAATCCACGGTCAGAGGTGGGGTAGTGGTGGCGGCCCCCCCTTAGAACTGCATGCAGCTCGTCGTAGAAGTGGCATGTCCGCGGCTCTGACCCGGAGCGACCGTTTGCCTCCTTTGTTTTTTGATAGGCTTGTCTGAGCTCCTTGACTTTCACGCAGCACTGATCTGAGTCCCTATTGTGGCCTCTTTCCATCATGCCCTTGGAGATTTTTTCAAAAGTTTTTGCATTTCGTCTTTTTGAACGAAGTTCTGCTAGCACTGAATCCTCTCCCCATATAGCGATCAGATCCAGTACCTCCCGTACGGTCCATGCTGGTGCTCTTTTTCGATTATCGGCCTGCATGGTTACCTGTGCTGATGAGCTATCTGTGGTCACCTGTGCTCTCCACACTGGGCAAACAGGAAATGAAATTCAAATGTTCGCAGGGCTTTTCCTGTCTACCTGGCCAGTGCATCCGAGTTTAGATTGCTGTCCAGAGTGGTCACAATGGTGCACTGTGGGATAGCTCCCGGAGGCCAAAACCATCGAATTGCGGCCACACTAACTCTAATTTGAAATGATAACATTGATTTTGGCGATACTCCGCTCGTCGGGGTGGAGCACAGAAATCGATTTAAAGAGCCCTTTATTTCAAATTAAATGGCTTGGTTGTGTGGACGGGTGCAGGGTTAATTCGATTTAACGCTGCTAAATCCGAATTAAAGTTGTAGTGTAGACCAGGCCTAAGGGTAGTTAAGCACTGGAATAGGCTTCCAAGGAAGACTGTGAACTCCCCATCATTGGAGGTTTTTAAGAACAGGTTGGACAAACTTTTGTCAGGGATGGTCTAGGTTTACTTGGTCCAACTCAGTGCAGGGGGCTAGACTTGATGACTTCTTGAGGTCATTTTCAGCCCTACATTTTTATGACTCTATGATCGTATAACCAAGAAAAAACAATTCCGGGCATCAGTATTTAAGCAGTATTATACCATATATGGTGTCAAGTATCAGGGGGTAGCCGTGTTAGTCCGTATCTACAAAAACAACAAGGAGTCTGGTGGCACCTTAAAGACTAACAGATTTATTTGGGCATAAGCTTTCGTGGGTAAAAACCTCACTTCTTCGGATGCATAGAGTGAAAGTTACAGATGCAGGCATTATATACTGACACATGGAGAGCAGGGAGTTACTTCGCAAGTGGAGAACCAGTGTTGACAGGGCCAATTCAATCAGGGTGGATGTAGTCCACTCCCAATAATGGATGAGGAGGTGTCAATTCCAGGAGAGGAAAAGCTGCTTCTGTAATGAGCCAGCCACTCCCAGTCCCTATTCAAGCCCAGATTAATGATGTAAAATTTGCAAATGAATTTTAGTTCTGCTGTTTCTCTTTGAAGTCTGTTTCTGAAGTTTTTTTGTTCAATGATAGTGACTTTTAAATCTGTAATAGAATGACCAGGGAGATTGAAGTATTCACTTACTGGCTTATGTATGTTACCATTCCTGATGTCCGATTTGTGTCCATTTAT
Organism: Chrysemys picta bellii; assembly: GCF_011386835.1. NCBI lineage: Eukaryota > Metazoa > Chordata > Testudines > Emydidae > Chrysemys > Chrysemys picta. Next base: position 24,707 of record NW_027053551.1, read on the forward strand.
TCTTTTGCGGAGGGACTGTCCGGTTTGGCCAATGTACATGGCAGAGTGGCATTGCTGGCACATGATGGCATATATAACATTAGTGAATGTGCAGGTGAATGAGCCCTTGATGGTGTGGCTGATGTGGTTGGGTCCTCTGATGGTGTCGCCAGAGTAGATATGGGGACAGAGTAGGCAACGAGGTTTGCTACAGGGATTGGTTCCTGGGTTGGTGTTTCTGTGGTGTGGTGTGTAGTTGCTGGTGAGTATTTGCTTCAGGTTGGGGGGGTGGTCTGTAAGCGAGGACTGGCCTGCCTCCCAAGGTCTGCGAGAGTGAGGGATCGTTTTCCAGGATAGGTTGTAGATCATTGATAATGCACTGGAGAGGTTTTAGCTGGGGGCTGTAGGGGATGGCCAGTGGTGTTCTGTTATTTTCCTTGTTGGGCCTGTCCTGTAGTAGGTGATTTCTGGGTACCCATCTTGCTCTTTCAATCTGTTTCCTCACTTCCCCAGGTGGGTATTGTAGTTTTACGAATGCTTGATAAAGATCTTTGTCCTCACCCACAACCACTTCAGATTTGGGGACAACTTATACCTTCAAGTCAGTGGCACTGCTATGGGTACCCACATGGCCCCACAGTATGCCAACATTTTTATGGCTCACTTAGAACAACGGTTCCTCAGCTCTCGTCCCCTAGTGCCCCTCCTCTACTTCAGCTACATTGATGACATCTTCATCATATGGACCCACAGAAAGGAGGTCCTTGAAGAATTCCACCTGGACTTCAACAATTTCCACCCCACCATCAACCTCAGCCTGGACTAGTCCACACAAGACATCCACTTCTTGGACACTACAGGGCAAATAAGTGATGGTCACATAAACACCACCCTATACCAGAAACCTACTGACCGCTATATGTACCTACATGCCTCCAGCTTCCATCCAAGACACATCACACAATCCATTGTCTACAGCCAAGCCCTAAGATACAACCGAATTTGCTCCAACCCCTCAGACAGAGACAAACACCTACAAGATCTTTATCAAGCATTCGTAAAACTACAATACCCACCCCCGCCCCACTTCGCTGCTTGGGGCGGCAAAAAACCTAGAGCCAGCCCTGTCCTTTAGCACCCTCGGATGCAACACATCTGGGCCCATGGACTTGTGCTCGTCCAGCTTTTCTAAATAGTCCCGAACCACTTCTTTCTCCACAGAGGGCTGGTCACCTCGCCCCATGCAGTGCTGCACAGTGCAGTAGTCTGGGAGCTGACCTTCTTCATGAAGACAGAGGCAAAAAAAGCACTGAGTACATTAGCTTTTTCCACATCCTCTGTCACTAGGTTGCCTCCCTCATTCAGTAAGGGGCCCACACTTTCCTTGACTTTCTTCTTGTTGCTAACGTACCTGAAGAAACCTTTATTGTTACTCTTAACATCTCTTGCTAGCTGCAACTCCAAGTGTGATTTGGCCTTCCTGATTTCACTCCTGCATGCCTGAGGCCTGGTCTACACTAGGAGGTTATGTTGAATTTAGCAGTGTTAAATCAAATTAACCCTGCACTCGTCCACACAACGAAGCTATTTAGTTCGACATAGAGGTCTCTTTAATTCGATTTCTGTACTCCTCCCCGACGAGGGGAATAGCGCTAAATTCGACATGGCCATGTCGAATTAGGGTAGGTGTGGATGGAATTCGATGGTAATAGCTCCGGGAGCTATCCCACAGTGCACCACTCTGTTGACGCTCTGGACAGCCGTCCGAGCTCGGATGCTCTGACCAGCCACACAGAAAAAGCCCCGGGAAAATTTGAATTCCTTTTCCTGTCTGGCCAGTTTGAATCTCATTTCCTGTTTGGACATTGTGGCGAGCTCAGCAGCACTGGCAACGATGCAGAGCTCTCCAGCAGAGGTGACCATGCAATTGCTGAATAGAAAGAGGGCCCCAGCATGGACTGATCGGGAAGTCTTGGATCTGATTGCTGTGTGGGGCGATGAGTCCGTGCTTTCAGAGCAGCGATCGAAAAAATGGAATGCGAAGATCTACGAGAAGATCTCCAAAGCCAAGATGGAGAGAGGATACAGCCGGGATTCAACGCAGTGCCGCGTGAAAATCAAGGAGCTGAGACAAGGGTACCAGAAGACCAAAGAGTCAAACGGACGCTCTGGATCCCAGCCCCAGATATGCCGTTTCTACGATTGCTGCCCAATAAAATCATAGACTATCAGGGTTGGAAGGGACCTCAGGAGGTCATCTAGTCCAACCCCTGCTCAAAGCAGGACCAATCCCTAACTAAATCATCCCAGCCAGG